>NC_087151.1:15527500-15760000 GCF_035594125.1 Scylla paramamosain
CTTCAAGTTCTCTGTTCGTCCCCTCCCCCCCTCTGTCTGTCTGTTTGGTGTGTGAGTGTGTGTGTGTGTGTGTGTGTGTGTGTGTGTGTGTGTGTGTGTGTGTGTGTGTGTGTGTGTGTGTGTGTGTGTGTGTGTGTGTGTGTGTGTGTGTGTGTGTGTGTGTGTGTTGAGTAAGTGAGAAATGAAATCTTGTCGTTTGTTTTTTTAATCTGCTAATAATAACAATGATACTAGTAGTGGTGGTAGTAGTGGTAATAGTAGTAGTGGTGGTAGTAGTAGTAGTAATAGTAGTAGTAGTAGTAGTAGTAGTAGTAGTAGTAGCAGCAGCAATATGAATAAAAAAAAAACATTCGTGGCGAACCTCAACCGAAAAAAAAAAGAGAAAATACAAGAGAAGTACAGGTGGGGAGCCGGAGGAGGAGGAGGAGGAGGAGGAGGAGGTGAAGGAGGAGAAAATGGAAAACAGAGAAATAAAGGAGTTGAGAAGGAAGAAGAGATGAAAATAAAAAAAGAGGAAAGATTAAGTGAACTTTTCATCTTTCATTCCCTTGCTACTTTACTTACCACCACCACCACCACCACCTTTCTCTCCCCTAAGCAATGACAAATTACTGAAATATCAAATTTGTCACTCTGCTAATAACAAGCGCATGTGTGTGTGTGTGTGTGTGTGTGTGTGTGTGTGTGTGTGTGTGTGTGTGTGTGTGTGTGTGTGTGTGTGTGTGTATGTGTGTGTGTGTGTGTGTGTGTGTGTACGTGTGTTGGCGAGGGGGGCGGCCGTGCAAGGTTTTCCAGGCCTATATTTAGCAGCACCCAATGAGGCTCCTTAGGCTGCGGGAGCTGACGAAATGTTTGCTTGTTGACGGGGATGGTGCAGCGGGCCGGGGCGGGAGGGGGCGGGGCAGGGAGAGGGAAAGGAAAGGTTGGGGATAGCGTGCGTGAGTTGGGGTTAGATATACACGTACGGGGCGCCGGGACGAAATGAGATGGGGAAGGGCGGGATGAGGAAAAAAGAGGAATTGGGGAGGTCTTGCTTTGGTTGGGGTCAAGTACTATACTCGTAGTTCTCCCGTGTATCCTTGGTCTGTTTCTTTATAGCCGTGACAGAAAGTTAAGAGTTAAGAAGATTAGCAAATAGAAAGTTTGAAATGAGTTGAGATGCTGGGGAGGGCAATGTTTGGATGGGGCTTGGTTAAGTACACTCTTACCTCTCCTGTCTCCCGTGTATCCCTGTTCTTTAAAATTTTGATGGGGCTAGATAGTTTGGGTTAAGAGTTAAGAAGATTAGCAGTAGAAAGATTAAATGAGTTGGAGGGGATAAATATGTCAAGCTATTTAATTTTTCTCTCTGCTCCTCCTACTCCCTTGTCCTATATCTTCACCTTTACCGTGGGTGTAGAAAGTCAAGATGAAAGCAAGATCTAAGAGGAAGATAAGCAAGTAAAAAGATTGAACTTATTAGGAGGAAAGATGGCAGGCAGTTCCATTTCCTCCCTTCTGCTCCCCTGTCCGCCTCTATTTCCCCTTTCTTTTTACTCCTGCTTGGTAATGAAGGCGGGGTGAGGGCGCCACGGCCGTCATCCAACCGCTGATGATCGAGGCAAGGGGAAGGAAGACGTGACACGGTGGTAACTTTGGTTGTTGTGCTTGAGTTATGCTGCTCCTCCTTTTTATTTTATTTTATTTTTTTTTGTAATAGGGGGTCTGATAAAAGGCTACAAAAAGGTAGAAAATAAAGGTCCAATGCTGTAATAATGGTGACAGGGCCTTGAAATAACTACAGTCCTTACTAATCACGTGTGAAAAAGGTTTGGCAAGTGGTATATGAACAGAAAAATGTCTACTCAATTGTCTCGATTTTTTTTTTTTTTTTTTTTGTTACAGTCGTGTTGGTCTGTTAAATTCCAGAAGTGACTGTGACTTTTGTGTGTGTTGCAGGATGACTTTGGCATTGTAAGCCGTGTATTGCATGGTAAGGATGGCTGTAGCCATGTGTATTGCAAGGCAGGAATGACTGTAACCGTGTACGTTGCAAGGCAGGGATAACTATGTGTATTGCAGGCCAGGTATGAATGTACGTAGTCTTGTATGTGGTAGGGGCAAGGGCGACTGTAGCCATTAGTGTCGCAGGCCAGGCAGGTGAAGGTAATACGAAGCCTTGTGTTGCAGGGCCGCGCGCCGCAATCCCCGCCCTCCATCACCATGAGTTTCTTTCGCCCGTTCTCCCTCGGGTTGGAGTTCATTACGCTGCAGGTGATGACGCCCCTTCCGCGAGCCTTGGCTCATGCTGGCCGCCGCGCGCCGCCCGCCCGACAGACAGACAGACACACACACACACACACACACACACACACACACACACACACATACACACAGACCTAGAAAATACGGTGCAGCCAAACGTAGCTGATTGGTGCTGTGTGCTGTGTTGTGTTGTGCTGAGTGTAGACTACTGTGGAAGGTAATATCATTTTGGGCAAAATTCAACGAGCAGGAGGATGAGGGACGATTTCTTTTTTACGGGGAAGTAAATTCACTAGTGTCTTCTCATTGACTTTCAGGGTGACGAATGGCGAACAGCGTCAGATGTATTATACATGACAAGGCCTTGCCTTAATACTTACTTCTCTCACTCTTTGAGCAGTGACAGAGCGTGTAGCCATCACAACATTACTTTGACTTACTAAGAAGCTCATTTGGCATCGCAGAACAGCTTGTCGTTCACTGAGTAGCTCCTTCAAGACATACGGAGCGAAATATGACAACAAAATCTTGAGAGAAAAGAGTCTAGCTAGCAAATGGTCGCCGCTCAATTTCGTGCACGTCAGATTCTGCCCAATGTGACGCTGTTTGTGCTGCGCTCAGGATGGAAGTAGCATGTTAATAATCCAGATTGTTCTTGACGCAGTTCCAGTGATGAATATGCGAACCTTTCAGTTTTTACCTATAGTGTGTATTACTGTTCCTTTCGTCAGTCCTTGGTGGCTATACTGATAACGAATGAAAAGTACTGTTTCATGATTATTACCAGAGGAAAGAAAAGCACGCATCACGTATTATAAAGAATTCTTAAACTTATACTTTGTCTAGAGAGAGGTTAAGGGAGAAAAGTCCACCGTCCCAGCTTTACAAAGTCCGAGATGCAGCGACGTTTGGCCGAACACTTCCTCCATTGCCTGAACCTTCACCCTCGAACTCCTTTCTTTTCCTATAAGGCGCGGGCGGCGGCGGTCTGTTTAGCATATCATATTCTTCTTGATTGTGGATATGACGCTTCTTTGTGCTTCCTCCATTACAGTGTCCTGCTTCTTGTGTCTGTGTGGGCCCGTAAGTGTCCTGTGGGTTATATATATATATATATATATATATATATATATATATATATATATATATATATATATATATATATATATATATATATATATATATATATATATATATATATAATTTTATTTACGTCTTTTTTCTTACCTGAAGCGGCTGCGGTAAAAATTGCAGGCGCTTCAGATTACAATGTCGTGCCAAGTAAATGAGGGAAGGGATGGTGTGTGTGTGTGTGTGTGTGTGTGTGCGTGTGTGTGTGTGTGTGTGGGTGGGGGGCTTGGAAAGAATAAGTCCACGATTGACAATTATATATATATATATATATATATATATATATATATATATATATATATATATATATATATATATATATATATATATATATATATATATACTTTTTTTTTTGTACAAGTATTTTCTTTTATTATTATTAATTCTAATTGCTTATCGATTTAGTAAAGAAAGAAAAAAAATGTCGAGGGTGAACACAGGTCTTATTTTAGGTTTTCAATGTATCTTCCTTATTAATGTTGCTTTTCTAATTCAGGAAAAATACATTGGACTTACCTTCGTTTATCAGCATAATGTTACTTTCCTAATAATGTAAGATAAAGACAAAAAAATAAATAAATAAATAAAAACTAACCTTCAACTCAACTAAAACTAAAAATAAGAGATTAATATTTCAATTTTAACAAAAACACCAAACACTCAAACCAGAGCAACTAAAAAAATCATAATGATAAATAGATAAATAAATAAATAAATAATAAGAATCTTTATTCTTAACGTGTGTCTCGGTAAAGGGAAGGAACTGTTTTCTCTCCGCACCTCCGTGACTATTTTTGTTCCTGGACGTGAGCAAGAGTGTCTGGCTGGCGTGTGAAGGCCTCGCGTGCCCACTCAGAGGCTTATCCCAAACAACACTCACGCCTTTTTCTTCTTGACGCCCTCAGGGAGTCAGTTTGGTGGAGTGTGAAATGACGCACGCAGCGCAGCGGAAGGGCGTTACCATCTCCTGCCCGGTAACCGCCCACCATGCTACATACATATATACATAGATAAAGATTGGCAGGATAGGTAGATAGATAGATAGATAGATAGATAGATAGATAGATAGATAGATAGATAGGTAGACAGATAGGTTGATTGATTAGTTGATTGATTGATTGATTGATTGATTGATTGATTGATTAAAAAATAGATGACTGGATGGATAGATAGATAGAGATAGATGAAATGATAGATAGACACATAACACAATAGACAGGCAGTGGTGTTGCAATAATCCAAAGAAAACACCACATTTCTAACCGTGGCTGGGCTACACGGTCACGAGCCACGAGAGGAGGAATCAAAACAATACCACCAATTGCTTCATTGAACAGACATGTTTAAAGTCAGTGGCGCAAGGTTACGCCGCGTCATTATCAGACTGCGGCGGAGAGGTCATGAGGTCAGCAGGTGAGCGTTGGACGGTTTCCTACCTGCAGTAATGAGAGGCAGGTGAGGTGAGGTGATGCGAGGCGAGGCAGTGCGGGAATGCTATACCGCCTTGCCCCCCTCACTCACAACCTGCAACCCTTTAACTTTTTGATGACTAATAACAGTATGCCACTTGTAACTCTATTATATATATATATATATATATATATATATATATATATATATATATATATATATATATATATATATATATATATATATATATATATATATATATATATATGTATAATATTTTTTTATCAGTTAGATGAAACATAAGAACATAAGAACATAAGAACAACAGCAACTAGACGTAAGAACATCGGAGAACTGATTACAAATCCCTACCATACATAATATTTTCCGGTACATACATTTCACAGGTAAATGTACAAGAACCAGTCAGTTCCAGTTCCAGCGGCGAATTGATTGTAGCCTTCTCTTTCTCACAGTAACAGTAGCCACACAACCACGACCCCGGGATGAGTACACAGTAGAGTAAAGGTTGTGTGTCCACGCTTACATGTACGTAACACCTCACCAGTAGTGCGATCAGCCGCCCTTCCTGCACCATCCGGCCACCGCCATGCAGAGACTCAGGGCCACCGCGTCCATGAAACCTGTGGCTATAGGCGCTGAGTTTATCCGGAGGGTACAAAACCATTCACTCCAGCCAGCCCTCGTTCACTTACTCACTCACTTACTTACTTACTCAAGTCTTACTCACTTATTACAATCCTCCTTCACTCACTCACTTACTCCAGCCCTGTTTTACTTATTCACTCACTGACTCCAACCCTTACTCATCTTTTCTTTATTTATTTATTTTTTTTTTTTTTACTTTCTCCACCTATCCCTAACTCACTTCAGTTCTCTCTCACTTATTTATATATTTATTTACTTGCTTATTAATTATTACATTTTATTTTTTTCCCACTTATTTACTCAGTCATTTACTCGCTTATACTCTCTCTTCAATCTTTTCACACTTATTTATTTATTTACTTACTCGTTCTGTTTTTGTTTTGATTTTTGTTAATTTACTCCAGCTCTTCTTTATTTACCCACTTGCTCACTTTTTCTTTTTTTACTTCCATACACCTTTCTCAGTCAGAGTTCCAAGGTGACTGTCTCTAAGGAAGCAGTCTACGAGTTTTATACATTCTCGAGAACCAGGCCGAAAATGTACTGATTGAGGTAACAATGTGTATTCATTGTGTATTTCAAAGGTAAACTCCAATAGAGCAATGCTACTTTCTATACCTTCTGAAAAACACAAGCGTCACACAATTGTCAAATATTGTTACTTTTATCCGTACTTGAGCAACATCACCATAAGACTCAGTTGTTGTGGCGTTTTAAGGCAGTCAATCAATCAGTCAGTCAGTTGTGTCAGCAGCCTCGAAATGTATAGTCCCTCGTTTGAATCTTCCTTGAGAGCAGCTCAGTTCAGCAAGCCATCTGCCAGAATACACTTGGTACAGTCACAGTCACAAGCTCATTAACCTACTGCACTCACTCCTACTGTACTGTATTGCCTTCCCTCAGCCTTATTAAAGGATAGATAGATGATTTACTGATCGAGGAAATTATATAGCAGTAATGATATATGACATTTTTGTCTTGATTTACAAAGAATTTTACTGTTTGTAAATTAACTTTGAGCGAAATATATTAAAATTAACTAAGAATTCAAAAGGTAAAACGCAATGCAATTATGAAAATTAGTTATTTATTAATTTACTCATTAATTTACCTATTTATTCATTAGTTTTATTTTATTTTTTAGAATCACTTGAAAGATGGTGGTCATCAAATATCATTTAAATGGTATAGGAGATATAACAAAGCTGACAAACAAAATCCTCAGGGTCAGTAATCAAGATAGGACAAGAAATAACAGGTTCAAGCATGGTAAAGTTCAATAAAAAAAATAAAATAAAAAAAAGAGAGAGAGGTGGAGAGACTGGTTCTCAAATATGGTGATAAAGGAATTGAATAGACTCAGTAAACAGGTTGTTAGTACTGAGTCAATAGGAAGTTTCAAAAGAAGATTAGATAAACTTATGGATGAGGATGACAGGTGGATATAGGTAGGCACGTTATAAACAAGGATTGCCACGTGTAGATTGGATGGCTTCTTGCGGCTTCCCTTGTTTTCTTTATGTTCTGAAGTGAGTGTTGTACGTTATTAAACTTTTGACCTCGACTCTACCGAAGCCCAACCAATACACACGAAAGCTTTTCGCGCACCCTACACACCCCACAGCCCGCAGCGCCAGACTCCTCTAGAGTGAAAGAATGTCAACACCTCTCAACCCTCACTGTGTATATAATAAGGAAACCAACTTTCCTACAACACATGTTCCGCCAGATTTCCATGAATACAACATTGGTTGGACGCTGTTGGGAAGGACAGTATGTGTGTGTGTGTGTGTGTGTGTGTGTGTGTGTCTCCCTGGTAGCGTCCTGCTAAATGTAATTTTTTTTCATTGTTTCCTTCTCACTCACGATTCCTTTCGTATAGATATTTCCTTTCATCTTCCTTGACACTGTAATCTTAGTCAAGAATAGAATGTTCGGTTCTTTTCATTATCACGTACGTCACACTAGACAAGAATTCCTCCTATAGGGGAGCAATTGTTCGAGGCTCTCATGCATTTATCCTGCTGCTGTCATGGCTGCCACACCAACATCCGAGACAACGCCACAGCAACCAACATTAGTGACTGTACGGGTGATTACTTTTACATACTGAAACCACTCTTGAATAGATCACTTTTATATAATGAAACCACCCTTGTATCCTAAACCAGACTGCAGTAAGGCGACCCATACACGACGTGATAGAATGATGTTCCTCTCTCCCATCCAGATGAAGGTCAACTCGCCTACCAAGAACAGGCGTTAGCACGTTCGATAACGACACGTCAATGCTTCATGAGCTGCGGCCCAGTTTTACTGGTACTCTTAAGAGGAAAACAGTTACTCGAGACGTGGCCGACAGAGGAAACCTTCCGCGTCGATGAGTAAGAGCCCATTGAAGAAGTAACCTGCAGCTCAGAGGAGTAACACACGAGGCAATGAAAACTTGCCCAGTGTTTCCTGTCAATCCCTTCAGTGAGGTGCAAGTGGCGAGTATGTGCCTGCAATTCCGTTTGCTTTCATCAACCTAAGAAGCCTCGCGTGCACGTTTTCTCAGCAACAAAGGACGGGAAGACAGTGATTGCCTTGTGTGACCCTTGCCAGTGTATGTCAAGGCGTCTCCTTTGCCGCGTCATAATGTGGTGGCTGGATTAGCGATAAACACAACTACCCGTCACATTTGGTGGGCCCGATGTTTTAAGGACTCATTTTAAATTTCAATGAAGACTGTGCTCGGCCGCCACCTCTCTCACGATAATCATCCCGAGTATTTACGTGCGAGAGAATATCTGGAGTCTCATCACCTCCATTAGAGTCAGTAATCGTCGGCGTCAGGAAGTGTCTTGTGTGTGTCACGTCTGGACCTTCTGCACGATGACAAGCCTGACTATTTACGTGCAGGAGGGCATCTGAAGGTTCATCACCACCAATAGAACAAAAAATTGTCGGCGTCAAGAAGTGTCTTGTTCGCGTCACGTCTGGATTTGAATTACACTGTGACTGCAAGATGCCGCCACCACCATCATCACCACCACTACCAAGCTGTATCCCCACCGTACCCTAGAAAATCCCTTGTGGTAGTGTGCGGATCCTTGACAAGGCAGATTATATCGGCTTCTTTCAGGCCTGATGGAGGCGTGCCTTCCTTTCATTCTTCCTTTTAACCTTCTTTTCTTTCCTTCTTTCATCCTTCCATTCTGTCTCAATTCCCATATTTCCGAATGTCTCTCCTTACTCATTTTCTCCTTTTGTTCTTCCTTTGTGTCTTCATTCCTTGCTTCTTGAGCACATTCTTTCCTTCCTTCTTTTCTTCGCTCTTTTTCATGTCCTTCCTTTTTCCTTCGTTTAATCTCTTCTTTCCATCTTTTATAAATTTCTTAATCTCTAGCTGTCTTCACTCACTCCTTTCATCCTGTATGACTTTCACGGTTCTGATAAAAGGCGGCGCCGAGGACGTGAGGAAACTAAAAGCTCCTCCTCCTCCTCCTCCTCCTCCTCCTCTTCCTCCTTCTCCTCCTCCCCTTCCTCCTCCTCTCCCCCTTTAACAGAGGTCACAGAAATCGCCTCACCAACACGGGCTTCATTTCGTGATCCGCACTCGCCCACCATCGTGGCCTCGGCAATTTTCTGTCGAATAAACAAAATTACTCGATTACTCTTTTCGAAACATTCGTCGGGAAATGGTTGACGACACACACACACACACACACACACACACACACACACACACACACACACACACACACACACGCACACACACACACACACACACACACACACACACACACACAAACACACACACACACACACACGCACACACACACACACACACACACACACACACACACACACACACACACACACACACACACACACGCACACACACACACACACACACACACACACACACACACACACACGCACACACACACACACACTTTATGTGTCACATCAAATAACTCTCCATAACTGAATGCAGCATTTGTAATATGCATTTCATTTGAAAATATTGAAAAAAATAGAAATTGATAACTCTCTTCCCCGCACATCCAAGCATCTTCAGAAAATCACCACTGAATAATAATAATAAGAAATGACACTTTGCTAAGGTTAGTTTAATATCTAAAATTACACTATGAATTTTTAGACATTAGATTTTGTTCACAATATTATAAGAAATTATGGTGGAATAGTTTTGAAAAGAAATTCTAGATGTGTTAAATATCCTTTCCTTAACTTAAATTATTCTTGAAGGTAGTCAATCTCAAAAAAAGTAATAATAATAATAATAATAATAGATAAAAGTGAAATGACGCATCAAAATTTGACGTTCTACAAGGGTGATTATTCACGAACCTTCACTTGCCAAAAAAAAAAAAAAAAAAAAAAAAAAAAAAAAAAAAATATATATATATATATATATATATATATATATATATATATATATATATATATATATATATATATATATATATATATATATATATATATATATATAATAAAATCTTGAAATTCGCTGAATAAATCTACTATATGAAAATCGACTGAAATTAACCTATAAAGTGACCATCTGACTGAAAATAAACTGACCGATTAACTGAACTGAGTGACTCACGGGACTGAGAACACTGTATGTGTCCTGTTGGCCTGTGATGTGCATGAGTGTGTTGAATCGTGTAGTGCCTTGCGGTCACCGCCTCGCCTCTTGACTTGCTGCATGTGCCTCACTTGCTCACTTTTATACAATTTGTCTTGTCTGCACGGAGACTTCGGTCATTTAATGGATAATCTGTTCACACACACACACACACACACACACACACACACACACACACACACACACACACACACACACACACACACACACACACACACACACACACACAAACCAAAGGCACAACTTGCTATAAAAAAAAATATGTTATATAAAACACACTATCATCCTTAATAAAGAAATTCCAGGTAAGATGCAATACAGTGGTATAATAACGAAAAGGTGTTTTATTTATTACTAATATATTTTTAATACTTTCTTCTTCTTCTTTTTCTTCTTCTTCCTTTTCTTCCTCCTTTTCTTCCTCCTCCTCCTCCTCCTCCTCCTCCTCCTCCTCCTCCTCCTCCTCCTCCTCCTTCTCCTCCTCTTCCTCCTCCTCCTGCCCGGTGACAGAAGCGCCGTGAAGAACAAGAGCGACGGGCGCGGCGGGGGGACACAGACCCACGCTATGAGTACATTTTCCAGGTGCTGGCGGCCTGTGCGGGCATTGCCAGACATCAGGTGATGGACCACGTGTTTGAGGAGAACCTGGTGAGTCTCTGCCTATTGTGCTTATGTACGTGTATGATTTCCATGTATTTATTTGTTTGTTTCCTTGTCTGTTCTGTATGATTGGCTCTTTGTCTGCTGATCGTTCAGTTTAGATGTCTGTCTCTCCTCGCTGGTTGACTGGTTGGCTTATTGGTTGGCTGGATGTCTGTCTCTTGTGTGTCTGTCTTGACCGGATGTGTGGCTGGTTAGCTGTTAAACCTGCTGGTTGGCTGACTGATTGTCTGGTTGGCTATATGTATGTTTGTATATACGTATGTCTGGCTGCTTGGTTGTTTGTTCATCCGTCTGTCTAGTTGGCAGGTTGTCTAGCTGTCTGGCTGTTTGCCTGTTTGGCTTGCATATGGCTGGCTGGCTGGCCCCTTTTCTCTCTGTCTCACTTGCTGGCTGGCTAATTATCTGACTGTCCTTGTGGGTTTCTGTCTACCACCCTGTGTTCATCTATCACCCATGCAGTGCAGGACACGTCACGCGCCGCTCACAGAATGAATAGACAATTAGAGTAACAGCATGACATAACCTAGGTAGGCAGGAATTAGATGAAGGAATGAGATTAAAAGCTTAGTAGGAGTGGCATTAAATAAACGGATAGTAGGCAGACATGTGTGGGGAAATAGAATCACAGAAGCTGGTGATGATTACATTAATAATAATGATGTAGTTACAATGGCATGGAATAGCCACATGTGTGGAGAAGTCTAATCATAGAAGCTGATGATGATGATAATAATAATGACAACCACCACCACTCACCATTCTCCTCATTGGCCTGTGCCACACAGCTGGAGGAGATCAGCAAGTTCCTGATGCCCGGCCAGTATAACAACATGGTGTGGTTTTACCAGGAGTGCGAGGAAAGTCCGGATGAAAAGACCACGCACGAAGAGGAGGAAGAAGCAGACGCTAAGGTACTGACTGAACTAGTAAGCCAGAATACATTGAAGATGCCAGTTCCAAAAGAAAGATGTTAAAAAGACTATCATAATTACGAGAAATGTCTTGTTGTTGTTACTAATGCTACCGTTGCTCCTGCTGTAATTTGGGTTTTTTCGTAGGCATTCACCATAGTAGTAGTAGAAGAAGTAGTAGTAGTAGTAGTAGCAGCAGTAGTAAGAGTAAGTAGTAGTAGTTAGTCGCCACACGGTAAGCTGAATTAGAAGACTTGTCCTAGGCCCCCCTTCTGTGTGTGTGTGTGTGTGTGTGTGTGTGTGAAGTCTTTATTCAAATCTCATAATATTCCTAATATTCCTTTACTCTATACCTTGCCTCACGCCATGCAGTCTCCCACGTCGCCGCTCCTGTCGCAGCCCTCCAGCGGACAGTCGCGACGTAACTCAGTGGTGAGCGGGCCCACCGAGCAGCAGCACTCCAGACGCAACTCCACAGCGACACAACACACTGAGGATGGTACGTGCTTCGACCTTCATCATTATACTCTTCTTTCTATTCCTACTCCTCGTCCTTTTGTTGTTGTTGTTGTTGTTGTTGTTGTTGTTGTTGTTGTTGTTGTTGTTGTTTCTGTTGTTGTTTTTCTTTTCTTCTTCTTCTTCTTCTTCTCCTCCTCCTCCTCCTCCTCCTCCTCCTCCTTTAACTTTTATTCTGAATTTTTTACAGTTCCTGGCCGGGATTCACTAACTGTCCCATGTTATAAAATTCTTCATTACGGCAGTTCTCATAAACGATTCACTAACGCTTTGTAAGTCCGCCATTTTATCTTTTTAACTCTACCGCGACTTTACTCTACAGCCGACAGATGACGTTGATGTGTTTGTTGGCATTTACTCTCAGCCAGCCATCGCAGCAAACATTTCCTCTTAGGTAGCAAGAGCCGATCACAGGAACACGAAGGCATCATGTGAACGCTGCCAAGGAAAAGTAGCATGTCACAACAACCAATACACGTTTATGAGAGCCCATATTGCTAATGGTGAAAATTAAATCAATTGTATTCTATTTAAGTGAACAGAAGGCTACATATTTCAGATTTTCATCGGAGATAATTTTGCTTCTAACTTACTAATGTCTCATGTAATGACAAAAATTTTTTTTACTCAAATTGACACATGGATCTTAAAAAAAATAAATAAAAAAAAAAAAAAAAAAAAAAAAAAAAAAATATATATATATATATATATATATATATATATATATATATATATATATATATATATATATATATATATATATATATATATATATATATATATATATATATATATATATACGAGCATATAGAAGATCATGGAAGCGGCGACATTCCTCCTGTTTTTTTGTTGCGCTTGTGGTGACAATATTACTCCATATATAGTGAAACAAGATAACATAGACGAAAGTTTGGCATATTAAGCAAGATAGGGATGATAAGTGAGAATAGAAAGGTATGTTTTGTAATGTATAATGTAACGCAGAGTTCTGATAATGTATTCCATGCCCTCCACGTGGATCAGACTAGCAGCGACAAAGCTGATATATATATATATATATATATATATATATATATATATATATATATATATATATATATATATATATATATATATATATATATATATATATATATATATATATATATATATATATATATATATATATATATATATATATATATATATATATATATATATATATATATATATATATGATTCCAGGTATGTAAAGCTGTCTTATTCTATATAAATGCCTGATAACGTTTGCTTCTTCTTCTTTCCCTCCTCTACTTCAACCAGATGGCACCACTGCTATCACATCTATTTCTAAAGCTGAACTCTTTGCTCAAACCTTTGCTAAAAACTCTACCTTGGACGATTCTGGGCTTGTTCCTCCCTCTCCTCCACCCTCTGACTACTTCATGCCTCGTATTAAAATTCTTCGTAATGATGTTTTCCATGCCCTCGCTGGCCTAAACCCTCAGAAGGCTTATGGACCTGATGGGGTCCCTCCTATTGTTCTCCGAAACTGTGCCTCCGTGCTTGCACCTTGCCTAGTCAAACTCTTTCAGCTCTGTCTGTCAACATCTACCTTTCCTTCTTGCTGGAAGTTTGCCTACATTCAACCTGTTCCCTAAAAAGGGTGACCGCTCTAATCCCTCAAACTACCGTCCTATTGCTTTAATTTCCTGCTTATCTAAAGTTTTTGAATCTATCCTCAACAGGAAGATTCTTAAACATCTATCACTTCACAACCTTCTATCTGATCGCCAGTATGGGTTCCGTCAAGGCCGCTCGACTGGTGATCTTCTGGCTTTCCTTACTGAGTCTTGGTCATCCTCTTTTAGAGACTTTGGTGAAACTTTTGCTGTTGCCTTGGACATATCAAAAGCCTTTGATAGAGTCTGGCACAAAGCTTTGATTTCCAAACTACCCTCCTACGGTTTCTATCCTTCTCTCTGTAACTTCATCTCAAGTTTCCTTTCTGACCGTTCTATTGCTGCTGTGGTAGACGGTCACTGTTCTTCTCCTAAATCTATTAACAGTGGTGTTCCTCAGGGTTCTGTCCTGTCACCCACTCTCTTCTTATTATTCATTAATGATCTTCTAAAACAAACTTCTTGTCCTATCCACTCCTATGCTGATGATACCACCCTGCACTTTTCCACGTCTTTTCATAGACGTCCAACCCTTCAGGAGGTAAACATATCACGCAGGGAAGCCACAGAACGCCTGACTTCTGATCTTTCTAAAATTTCTGATTGGGGCAGAGCAAACTTGGTATTGTTCAATGCCTCAAAAACTCAATTCCTCCATCTATCAACTCGACACAATCTTCCAGACAACTATCCCCTCTTCTTCAATGACACTCAACTATCCCCCTCTTCTACACTGAACATCCTCGGTCTGTCCTTTACTTATAATCTGAACTGGAAACTTCACATCTCATCTCTAGCTAAAACAGCTTCCATGAAGTTAGGTGTTCTGAGACGTCTCCGCCAGTTTTTCTCACCCCCGCAGCTGCTAACTCTGTACAAGGGCCTTATCCGTCCATGTATGGAGTATGCTTCACATGTCTGGGGGGGTTCCACTCATACTGCTGTTCTAGACAGGGTGGAATCAAAAGCTTTTCGTCTCATCAACTCCTCTCCTCTAACTGACTGTCTTCAGCCTCTCTCTCACCGCCGCAATGTTGCATCTCTAGCTGTCTTCTACCGCTATTTTCATGCTAACTGCTCTTCTGATCTTGCTAACTGCATGCCTCCCCTCCTTCCGCGGCCTCGCTGCACAAGACTTTCTTCTTTCTCTCACTCCTATTCTGTCCACCTCTCTAACGCAAGAGTTAACCAGTATTCTCAATCATTCATCCCTTTCTCTGGTAAACTCTGGAACTCCTTGCCTGCTTCTGTATTTCCACCTTCCTATGACTTGAATTCCTTCAAGAGGGAGGTTTCAAGACACTTATCCACCAATTTTTGACCACTGCTTTGACCCTTTTAGGGACTGGCATTTCAGTGGGCATTTTTTTTATTAGATTTTTGTTGCCCTTGGCCAGTATCCTTCCTACATAAAAAAAAAATAAATAAATAAAAAAAATAACATATTTTATTTAAGGAATGCCGCGTGTAGGCTTCATGGCTTTTTGCAGATTCCCTTGTTTTTAAGTTATCATGAATGTTTTTTTTTTTTTCCCCATCCACCGTTCTTTTCAGTCAGACGTGGCAGGAAAAGGTTTACCATGCAGTGAGGAGAAACTGCACGTAAGTATTTTTTTTTTTTTTTGGGTGGGGGAAATAGAGGAACTAAGGAAGAACAAGTAACAGGAGGAAGGAACAAAAGGAAGAAGAACGGGAAGAAAAGGAAGAGGAAGAAGGGTTAAAATATGGTGGATGAAAAAAAGAAAAGATTTTTGGAAGAAGAAAAAAATATACATAACATAAGTAGTTACCCTGTTTCGTTTTCGTTGGTGGCAGATCATCTTAGAAAACGTTAATGAACCCTAACCCATCCCATATATATATATATATATATATATATATATATATATATATATATATATATATATATATATATATATATATATATATATATATATATATATATATATATATATATATATATATAGATAGATAGATAGATAGATAGATAGATAGATAGATAGATAGATAGATATAGATATAGATATAGATATAGGTATATATATATATATATATATATATATATATATATATATATATATATATATATATATATATATATATATATATATATATATATATATATATATATATATATATATATATATATATATATATATATATATATATATATATATATATATATATATATATATATATCAGCTTTGTCGCTGCTAGTCTGATCCACGTGGAGGGCATGGAATACATTATCAGAACTCTGCGTTACATTATACATTACAAAAC
Organism: Scylla paramamosain; assembly: GCF_035594125.1. Classification (NCBI taxonomy): domain Eukaryota; kingdom Metazoa; phylum Arthropoda; class Malacostraca; order Decapoda; family Portunidae; genus Scylla; species Scylla paramamosain. The sequence goes on from NC_087151.1 coordinate 15,543,646, forward strand.
ATACCTTTCTATTCTCACTTATCATCCCTATCTTGCTTAATATGCCAAACTTTCGTCTATGTTATCTTGTTTCACTATATATGGAGTAATATTGTCACCACAAGCGCAACAAAAAAACAGGAGGAATGTCGCCGCTTCCATGATCTTCTATATGCTCGTGTTTGTGGAAGAGGAAGAAGAAGAAAGAATATTATACCGAGAAGAGGGAATGAATCAGGTTGGAAGGAAAAGGAAGAGGAAATGTTACAGGTACATGCGTCAAGAAGGCGTATTCCCTCTGCTTCTTGCCTCCCTCTTATCCACCTCCTGCTGCTGCCCCATCCTCTCCTCCCCTCCCCTCTCCCTCCACCTCCCTTCCCTCTCCAGCCAGCATAGACTCGTGTGCAGGAAGCTCAAAGCAAACGTTATTATTCTCTTCATTCTTATCTTCTCACTGAACTGAGTCACGAAACGCTTCTTGTCCTCCTCCTCCTCCTCCTCCTCCTCCTCCTCCTCCTCCTCCTCCTCCTCCTCCTCCTCCTCCTCCTCCTCCTCCTCTTCCTCCTTCTCCTCCTCCTCCTCCTCCTCCTCCTCCTCCTCCTCCTCCTCCTCTTCCTCCTTCTCCTTCTCCTCCTTCTTCTTCTCCTCCTTTCTTTCGGGAAATTCCAATGATGGTAACAGTTTTTGTATGGATTGGCTGGACGTGGCATGGTCTATTCTGTCACTTTTAAATAATTTCTTGTATTACTGTTCTTTTTTTTTTCACCGAATTACTCTCTCTCTCTCTCTCTCTCTCTCTCTCTCTCTCTCTCTCTCTCTCTCTCTCTCTCTCTCTCTCTCTCTCGTGTATACACCCCCTTTCCCCCTGTCATGACTCACAAGCTTTGGTATGTTCTTTCCCTCCCTTCTAATCATGTCCTGGATGTTTTTCTCTTAATTGTGATTATTATTTTCTGTTCTTTGTTCTTGTTCCTTTGTTGTTCTCCTTTTTTTTATGTGGATTATTTCTTCCTCCTTTACTATTCTCATTTTTTTCTCTCTCCTTTGTTATTCTGCTCTTTCATTCTTTATGGATTTTCTCTTTTTTTTATTTTTGTATTTATTTTTCCTTTACCAGTTCTACCTCTTCCTTTCGTATTTTCCTTCGTTGATACTTCCTTGAAAATATCGTACTCCCACTAAAATCCTGTTAGACATCCTCAACTTATTTAAAAATATTCTTAACTCTTAAAATGTCTTTAATCTCTTAGAACTTGCTTGAGAATATCGTACTCCCTTTCAGCTTACGTAAACACCCTTATGTAAGACATCCTTAATGCAATCCTAACCCTCCTTACCCATTTCACCGCGATATGTCTCGATTCAGAATAAAATGCTTGCAATCACCTATATGAAAGAAAAGGGATTAATAGAATAGATTTACCAGTGTCTAAGTCAGTATATAACGCATAATGGTGGCTGTAGCAAGAAAAAAAAAAGGTCTTAGAATGGTTTATGATCAAAGAAATATTTAGCAAAGACCAATGAAGGGATAATTCATTTTACATTCCCCCTCACTTCCAAGCGGCACCGTCTTTTTTCCCTTGCAGGTGAGGCGGAGCAGCAGGAGCCTGGCAAACGCATGCGGCTGTTTGTGGGCAACCCGCGCACCACCCCGCTCCGGGGCGTGTGTGTTTGCATGACGCGAACTAACCCACAGCGCTCCGTCACCGAGGAGAACGTACACAGGGTGAGTAGTAGTAGTAGTAGTAGTAGTAGTAGTAGTAATAGTAGTAGTAGTAGTAGTAGTAGTAGTAGTAGTGGGGATGGTGGTGGTGGTGGTAGTAGTAGTAGTAGTAGTAATAATAATAGTAGTAGTAGTAGTAGTAGTAGTAGTAGTGATAATAGGAGTAGTAGTAGTAGTAGTAGTAGTAGTAGTAGTAGTAGTAGTAGTAGTAGTAGTAGTAGTAGTAGTGATAGTAGTAATGGTTGTTGTTGTTGTTGTTGTTGTAGGAAGAAAAGGAGGAAAACAAGGAGGAGGAGGACGAGGAGGAGGAGGAGGAGGACAGAAAGGGAGAACAAACAGCAGTTGATCTACTGGTCATTGCGTGAGGTTTTAGTGACACAACAAGAAAAACTAGATAACACAAACAAAGACTTCCTCCTACTCACCGCTCTCTCCACTCTTGTTCAAGTCAGTGTTTTGTTTTTCATTAATATTATATTGTGTTTCTTCCTGTTGTTTTCCTACTAAGACAGTCTGGGGGGAGTGTTGAATCAGGAGGAGCCTTCTGCTACGCTATCCTCTCTCGTTACCAACTTGTTAGACAGAATTAGTCCCCCAAACAGCTATGCAAGGACCTAAAGATCTGTTGCTGTCTGGTTATTCTACGTAATCATTTATAATTCTATATAATCCTGTGCAATCTTTCTTCTTTCTTCCTGTTCCTCCTTGTCACCACCACCACCACCACCACCTCCACTATCATCATCAACACCACCTTTCTTATTTTTACTCCTCCTCTTCCTTTTCCTCCTCCTCATCCTATACTATCCAGTCTTTCCAACTTATAGTTAGTATAGAATAGCTACCCAAACAGCCTGGTAAGGACCTCAAGGCATGTTGTTGTCCGGTCTTCCTTTGTATATTCCTCTCCCTCCTCTTCTTCCTTCTCTTCCTCCTCTTCCTCCATTCCCCTACTTTGATAACCAGGGAGTCACGGAGTGCAAGACACTACCCTAGCGTGACATCAATGTGTGTGTGTGTGTGTGTGTGTGTGTGTGTGTGTGTGTGTGTGTAATGCGGCTACTTTATCGATCATGCCCTCATCCTAATCTGACCTAACCTGACTCTTTTACTGCCATGTTCCCCAAGACATTATTATATACCTTATCCTTCTCCTCCTCCTCTGTTACCCCTTCCAGCCTTTCTCTTCTCCATGTTTTTTTTTTTTTTTCACTGATCTCTCATCTCCTCACTCGCCTTATATATTTCCTTCTATTCTCCTTTAGCTTTCCCCCTCACTCCTGAACTCTTCCCTTCCACCTCTCTACTGTCCCCATGACTTTCTCTGTTATGGTTTCCCTCCCACTCCTGCTCTTCTCCCATGTCCTCCTTCAATCCCTTAATTTCCGTGATAAATGATAGTAGACTGATATAAAATAATGATCTGAGCAGTAACCTTCCCTTGTAAACATTACAAAGATTCTCATCCGATGATCTTCAACCTTAACTTTTATGGTCAATAACTGCTTTGCTAGTTATTGTGAGTCGCAATCATTTTCTACGGGGAATAATTGACACGACTCTCTTGATAGCCACACAAACGCTTCAACAGTACCTCGGGTGAGCTTAGCTTGAATATTTATCCTACATAGAGTTACATAGAAATACAGGCCACAACAGACCTTGCGGTCTTCACGAGGCAATCCGTCCTAGGACGGTTAAGATGATAGTAGAAGAAAAGGATAGCAAAAGCAGAAGTCTCTCTCCCCACTCCACTCCCTCCAGCATAAGTCGTACAGGAAAGAGATCGGAAATACTTTACAAGGTTAGAGGACTAAAAACCCCGAAGGAAATTTTGTAGGAAAGAATGAAAATAGATGAAATGAGGTGCCTTCATTTCCTGGAGGCAAGGAATTTTAATCTCAAACAAACAAAATCTCTTAACCGCGGATTTGAGGCAAAATATTTATTAAGATGGCGTTTAAAATTCTCTGTGGTATTGCAGTCCATCACGTCTCAAAGAAGCCCATTCCATAAATTGACGACACGATATAAAAAGTTTTTTTTTTGATTCATGAGAGTTGAAGGATTTCCCAACAATTTTGCAACTGTTTCCTCGTGTGTAATTTGAATAATCTATCGTGAAATATTTATTGCAGTCCATGTTATCAATGCCCTTGATGATTTTAGATACCTGTATTAAGTCGCCTAACTTTTTTGAGTTAATGGGAATAGATCTGATTCTTTAAGACGCTCTTCGTATGATTTCTTTCTAAGACTTGGTATAATTTTTACTCCACTACGCTGAACTCTTTCTAGTTTATCTATGTCTTTCTGGTAATAGGGGCACCATGTTTGAATGCAATATTCCAAAAGGGGACGGACGAACCAGGGAGTTGTATAGAGTGAGGATCGTATCTTTAGATTTATGTTCGAACGATTTGCCAATTAAGCCAGTTATTACGAGCGAAGCAAAGTTTACTGTGGAGGTTGTTGTTTCATTTTGAGCAGCCCGGCCCGGCCCGGCTCGGCTCGACCGTAACGCTATTCAAACGCTAATATCTCCTGAACTACTGGGCGGATCGTAGCGAAATTAGCACCATATGCTAACACAACTCTATCAGTTTTATATGATATAGCTTTCATCTCTTCTGTTGGGTGAAGTCAATAGGTAACTTGCAAAAAGTAGAAGGTTCTCGAAAATGGGATTTCTCAAAACTATTAAACCAATTTTAATGACACTTAAGAGGTGACATGTTGTTATAATTGTAATAAAATTCTTTATGTCAACTTTTAAGTAACTCAGCGCATGCACAAAGTCAAAACTCTAACTTTTTAACTAATTAACTGATCAAGCTCAAATTTTGTTGTTAATAAGAATAATACAAGTTATAACGAAGACATGTCAAATTTATAACACTACTGCGCATGCGCAAAATACAGTTTAAAACTTTTTGTAAAGTGACCGTCAGTTTTTTCTTTTTTTTTTTTTTTTTGCAATTTTTACCCACTTTCTTTTGTCTCAACGAGAGTGATACATACCACTGAACGCGGAATGAAATATCCTATCCAACTGTATAGAGCATAACTATTAGGCTCTCGCAAAGTTTTTTAGCTAGAGTGATTTGAATATTTAGCAAGTGCGCAATATGCGTGATTCCTGAAATTGACGCCAACTTTTCAACTAATTAACTGATAAAGCTCAAATTTTGTATGTAATAAGATTAATACAAATTATAACGAAGATGCATGTCAAATTTGTAACACTACTGCGCATGCGCAAAATACATAAAACTTTTTATAAACAAACCGTCAGTTTTCTGTAGTTTTCAACAACCTTTCTTGTCTCAACAAGAGCGGACACATACCACTGGACACAGAATGAAATTTCCTATCCAACGATATATAGCACAAACAATGGCCACAGTCATTGCAGCAGCAGTTGCAGCAGTTCCTGGAGGAGAAGTATCTGACCTCCGGAGAGGCAGCTGTGGACATGACCATGGCCTGCGTCTTCTCTGGAGCGAAGCCAACTCGCCACGCCTCTCTTTACTCCGCCAACAGCTTGAGCTGCCTGTTCAGTTCTCTGACGGTTCGCTGAGTGTTGAAGTGGCAATAGGAGTGGAAGAGACTGCAGTCGTTGGCGTATGCAAGCAGAGTCGGTATTTGCCACAGGAGGTCATCGATGTATATGTTCCACAGGATCGGGCCCAAAACTGAGCCCTGTGGAACCGAGGCCTGTGTAAGTGACGGCTGGGATGCCTGCCCGTTGATGACTACCAGGAGGGTTCTTCCCTGGAGGTAGTCCTCGAGCAGAGCAAGGAGGTCACTCTGGATATCCTTGGGGCAAAGCTTTTTCACAAGCCCTGCGTGACAGACCCTATCAAAGGCCCCAGCAATGTTCGGGGCCACCACAAGAGTATCCAGGCCTTCGCCCAGGGCATCCTGCCAATCTTGGGAGAGGAGGGTGAGGAGGTCCGCTATTGAGCGGTCAGACCGAAAGCCAAACTGCTTGTCTGAGAGGAAGCGGTGCTCACTCAGGTGATGACAGATGACACCTGCCACTACCTGTTCCAGCAACTTGCCCACCACGGAGAGCAGCGAGATGGGTCTGTAGTTGCTGGGCTCAGACTTTGATTTGTTCTTGTGGGCTGGTAAAACCCGCGCCTCCTTTCATATAGAGGGCCACCTGTGTTCCCTCAGGCAGGACTTGAAGACGTTGGTGAGAGGACCTGACAGTTCACTGGCACAGCATTTGAGGAACCGCAGGCTGACGTCGTCCTGGTCAGTGGCTTTGTTCTCCTCCACTTCACTCATCAGCCACTCTACCTGTCCAGGTGTTACCTGAACAACGGTGACGGTGCGGTCTGTTTCCTGAGGGAGGTGAGGTGGACATCTACCGGGATCAGTGACTGACATCTTCTCTGCGAAAAAATCGGCGAGTAGAGAAGCCTTGTCCTCACTGCTGGTGGCTGTTGTCCCGTCCGGCTTGGTTAGTGAAAGAACAGCGTCACGGTGGCCCGTTCCTTGCTGCTCCTTGACGAGCCTCCACCAGGTCTTGTAGCCAACTCCTGAGCTACAGAGGTATCACCTCAGGTCCTCTCGCTGCTGCTGCCTCGCCCATCTACAAGTAGCTATCACCCGCCTTCACGCCGCACGATGTTGGGCCCAGTTGTAGTGTGTCGGACGACGCTTGTACCTCACTCAGGCTGCGTACTCGTATTTGGCCTCAGCGGCCGCTCAGCATCAGTAACCGAACCAAGTAGGGCCACCAGGCCTGGCGAGGTACCTCATGCAGGGGACGTGCTGCTGCTGGAGGACAAGGAGCTTGGTGGTGAGGCCACAGGCCTTTTCCTCCTCATTGCCTGTCAGCAGGGCGTCCCATTCCGTGCGAACGATGGCGTCTCTCTCTCTCTCTCTCTCTCTCGCCATTGGGGAGGACTTGCTACTTCTGTACCCTTCCGTGATTTTCCGATCTACTGGAGGCTCTAGCTACCTGAACTAGTCGGCACTGACACTGTAACTACAGTAAGACCCAGTGAACTGTTTCTGCTGCTACGAGATTTTGTAGTGTCCTGACTTAGTCCCAGTAGACTTGAAAATACTGAACGCCGTGATGGGACCCCTCTCGGCGGTGTTGGCGGCTACTGCGCATGCTCACTGAGGTGCCTGTGACGTCTATGTGACGTCATCCCTACCTCCCTGCTGAGTACTGACGTCACCGTCTGTACTCGGTGTTATGGAATACACCGGACCAGCTTTCCCCGTTGATTTGGAGATGGATCTAGCTGTCAGTGATAAGGAGGATGAAAATGAGCATTGGCCATCCTTGCCCTTGTTGCCTGCCACGGAAGCTACATCTGTATCTGCTGGTCCTTGCCCCGCTCATCCTGCCACCTCCTCTCCCAAGCGATCTATGGATGACACGTCGGACAGTGGTAGTGAGCCGCTCGTTCCAGCTTCCAAGACACCTGAACACGGACAAGCCAGCATTTCATCCGGGAACCACTCAACACTGCCTGCTCGAGGCCTTGCCCCCGCCCCCTCATCTGCACTTCCACCTTTTGCTCCTCGTACTGACTACATTAAGCTTACCTTCACTGGACATCCATCTGTAGAGACAAAGCTTCGTTGGCTTGCTGAGGTCAACAAAACGTTTCAACTTGAAAGGGAACTCGCCGAGGTGAAGATGGCAGCTGTAACTTCTCGGTTCGTCTACATCGCACGCTGCCGCCAGGACATTGTAGAGCGCGTGACTGAGGGTGAGTTTCTTTCTCTCCCCCTGCGTATAGAAGACCCCCGTGAGGCAAAGAAAATACCCGAGCTATTTGGTCACTCAGTATCCTACCGGTGTGGATCCGTCCCTCGCCTTGGAGCTCCCTGGTGGTCATTCTGCCCGCCGTTTTCGACAAAGTGGTGTCCCCATCAATCGTATCGTAGTGGCCTGGAGTCTGGATGCCCCGCCTCCTGCCAACATCTCCTTCAGTTTTCTTCCATGTCCTCCTGATTGTGAAATACGCAGGATTAGGGATGAACCATCTTGTTACTGATGTTGTGGCGTCGGTCACATATCACGCTACAGCAGTGCCGCAGAGAAGTGTGCGTGGTGTGCTGGTAAGCACGACTCCCGCACATGCCCTCACCGCTCCCCTCCGCCACCCGCTCTTGACTCTGCCTCTGCCACGGCGACCGTGCAACCACCCAACCCTCCTACATCTACTGGCATCCACTAGAAGTGTCCTCGGTGTGGCAAACAGGGTGTTAATGTGTGGCATGGATGTGCCAGGTGCCCTGTGACGCAGCCAGCCCCGCCTCCTCCTCCACCGCCTATCTCTACGGTTCCTGCACCTGCTGCCTCTGCTACATCGGAGTCACCCCTGCTTCTCGAACTTCGTGAGACTGTCGCTACCTTAATGTCTTTTTGCAAGTCCCTTGAGGAGCGCTATGATGCACTCAAAACTCGCCTGGTCGAATTTGTCACCAAACAAGACTCTATGGACACAGTCCTCAATACTCTCGTTGAGGGCCAAAAGGCAATGATTGCCACGGTCTCCTCAATTGATGCCAAGTTTGGGACTCTCTCTTCCCGCTTGGACAAACTCGACAAGGAATCATCGACGCCCTTCTCACTCCCACATGGGGCACAGCGCGTAAGTGAACGTCCTGCCGCCTCCTCCACTATAGGCTCTCGCAAAACCATGGGGAGACTTCGCTAGTGCCATGGAACTTCATGTCATTTCTTGGAATGCCTACGGAATAAGGGACTTGGCGAGACTTACAGCTCTGAAGGCATATGTGTACAGGCACAACCCTACCATCATCTTCATACAGGAAGCTTTTGTGGGCCCTTTGCTTGGTGAGAGACAGGCTCCTCCACTCTCTGGTAACGTCTCTTATGTCCATCCCGTCAGGAACGGCCTCATTACGTACGTGCACTCCTCGGTACAGCACCAGCTACTCCATACCTCTGTTGATGCAGACATGACCTTTCAGCTGCTTAGAGGTGGCAATGGGATGTGAAGAGTTGAGATTATGCAATGTCTATTCTGCCCCAGGGAGAATGAACTTGGCTGTCTTGCCCTTACCTACGCTGTGTGGTTTTATCTACATGGGGAACTTTAATGCCCGCCGCCCTGATCTTGGTGATTCTTCACATACACTTAATCGGAATGGGCCTCAACTGCTAGATTACGTCCGCCGCTACAGACTCACGTGCTGGAATACTGGTGGTGCCACCCACTCCCGTGGAGGTACTCTGGATCACATCTTTACGTCAGGACTGGTGGCATCTCGTGTTAAGTGCTTCTCTGTCCCTGTACTTTTCTCTGACCATGTTGCCCTCGGCCTCTGTTACTCAGTGCTTGCTACACCCACCTTCTCTCACGCCCACACCTGCATCCGGATATGTCCTAAATATTTCCCGACAAATATCTCCTACATGACTACTTTGCTTCCTACTTTCAATAGTCATTCCCCTGATGAACTGTATTCATCACTGGTGCAGTCAACACACAAGTTCTACTCTCAGTATGTCACCAGACCTCACCTCGCACAGGGACATTTGATGACCTTGTGCTTCAGGCTGAGAGAAAAGCGGTGGAGCATGTCCTTGCTTTCCAAAAACATCCGACTCCTGCACATCTTCACATGTATCAGACGTCTCGTGACGAGTTAATTGGCCTACAGCAGTGTGCCCAGAATGACTCGTGGTCTGCCTTCACTAACAGCATCAATCATCTCACCAGCGTGGGTTCTATGCTGCATAAGATCAACAGGATTATAAAGAAACGGCCTCTTTCTGCTCTCCATCACAGTCTAATGGAATATACTCAGTCCCTTATAGACACCTGGTCTGAACAGTCACGGTTTGGTAATCTTCCAGCGCTTGTTCGAGATGCCCTTTCATCTCAGGTTGACCTTCGGTCACTTCGCTTAGTGGATGCTTTGCTGCAGGCAGACGAGGAGGATGACGTGGCCATCATGCCCCATGAGCTTCAGCGTGCCCTCGCTACTGGTACGGATTCTGCTCTTGGCGAGGACGGGATCACCTACTCTGTCTTACGGCTTCTCCAGAAAGTCCCTGGCAACCCTCTCCTTCAGCTCTTTAACTTGTGCTTTCATAAGGGCTACGTGCCACGGGCCTGGATGTCCAGCATTATAGTGCCCAAACCTAAGCCTTGCACTGGTAGATTTCGCCCCGTTTCCCTGACCTCGTACTTTAACAAAATTTTTGAGCGCATCCTTCTCAATCGCCTGATGTTCTGGCTTCATCCCAAGCTCTCCCCGCATCTGTATGGTTTTCTGCCTCGGCGAGGGACTCACCACTACCTTCTCGAGCTTTACACACGTCTCTCACCAACCAGTGTTGTCGCATTCATTGATCTCAAGAGTGCCTTTGATGTTGCAAACAGGGAAATTATACTTGATCAGCTTGTTGATTTTGGTGTCAAGGGAAATTTGTTGAGATGGATAAGAGGTTACCTGAGCAACAGAACTGCTCGAGTCCTATTTAAAGGCACATGCAGTACCTCTAAGAGCCTCGACTTGGGTACTCCACAGGGTGGTGTTCTAAGTCCGTTTCTTTTCAATATCCTTATCCACCGACTTCTCTCCCTTATTCCCAACACTCCTGGCACTACATTCACTTGTTATGCTGATGATGTCTGCATCCACTCTGCCTCACCCCAGGATCTTCAGGTCTACCTTCACGCCTTTGCTGCGTCATCAGCTGCCTGTGGCCTTATCATTTCACCTGACAAGAGCAGAATCTTCTCTACCCGCAACCCTCGAACACTACCAGTCTTCACCATGGGAGGTAATGTTATTCCTCGCTGCACTCAGTACGCCTACTTAGGTGCTCCCGTTCGTGTCACCCGAGCCATACCTACACGGCAACACATTCATCCAATTGTTCAGGACCTATTACACAGACTGGAGCGGCGCTTCATCCCGGTTAAGTGGCTTGCCAACAACATGAGAGGAGTTTCTATCCCTGTTCTTAAAACCATCTACATAGCGTTCCTCCGTTCTGTCACTGATTATCTTTCTCCTGCCCTCTGCCAGTTTTCCAGACAGCACTGCAGCGCCTTGATAAATTTCAAAACAGAGTCATGCGATTTATCTTGGGCTGTTCTGCCTCCACCAGAATTGTCAACATGCTGTCTGAACTCAATATGGTACCACTTGTTGATAGAATATACGCCAATGTCACTTACCTCAGCATCAAGTGTCTTCATTTCCCCCCGTCTGGCTTCTCACCACTCCAATGTCATCCTAGTGGCACTCAACCCCGATTTGCCCATGCCTCTGCTTCGGACGGGTGGATGCAATATTATCCGCATGGTGTGTGCGGACTTCCGGAGGCTGACCATTGATGCTCCTGCTGCTGAGGTTGCCCCTGGTTTGCCACCCTGGCAAGTACCTCTCCCAACCATCTCCTTCACTCCCACGACTAACCCGCTACTTCAGAAACAGTTGGTCCTGGAGACCATCGACAGTATGTCTGCCTCGGTTCCCTCAGCACATCACCTCTATGTTGATGGCTCCTTGCAGGCGGACGGGAGTGCTGCGTGCGCCGTGTTTTCCCCCACTGTGGAGCCGCCGGGGGTGGATGGGTGGATTGGCCGTCGCTTACCAGACTTCTCAAGTTCTACCTACTGTGAGCTGAATGGTCTATTGAATGCTGTCACCCTCCTTACTGAGCGGCGACTGAATGGGGTGATTATCTGCGACTCCAAGTCTGCTCTTCTTGCCCTTTTCTCTTCAAGACGTACCTATGATCATGTCGTGCAGGATTATTGTGTCGGTTGGCCAATGCTAGTGATAATTAATTGGTTGTGTCCTTTTTATGGGTGCCATCTCACGTGGGCCTCGCAGGTAATGACATTGTGGACAGTCTTGCAAAGGCTGCGTGTACTCTCGATTTGCCTGCTGTGCGTGCTCCAATCTCTTTCTGGTGTTATAAGCACATCTTGTTCTTTGCCATACACGCCTTGACAGTGACTCCTAGGGACGCCGAGCGTGCTAACAGTGGTTCTATCCAACACTATGATAGTTTCATTGATGTCCCACATAAATATCATCGCCACGGACTCATGTTGCGAAGACAGAATGTGGTGAGTGCAAGGCTTCGGTTAGGTTACCGACCAATATGGCAAATCTCCCAGGCTGAGGATATGCCTCACTTCTCCACCTGCAGACTGTGTCACCTTGTCAATGCCAACACTCTCCAACATTATTGTCTCGCCTGCCCTGGAGTGAGAAACTTATTGCCGCAGGACCAGGATCTGATTCCTGTATGTAAATATCCAAGATGATCATTTGTACTTGATACTGATAGGATAGCAATATTTTGGTGGCTATCAATTGTACATTTTATTTTTTTTATATATTTTGATATTTTGTGTGTGTGTGTGTATGTGTGTGTGTGTTTGTGTGTGTGTGTGTGTGTGTGTGTGTGTGAGTTCTATAGGTTCCACTGTGTCCTGTGTGACACACTTCTATTTTGTACTTAATTATGTACTTTGACGCCACTGGGGCGCAATAAATTTATCAAATTAATCTCTCTCTCTCTCTCTCTCTCTCTCTCTCTCTCTCTCTCTCTCTCTCTCTCTCTCTCTCTCTCTCTCTCTCTCTCTCTCTCTCTCTCTCTCTCTCTCTCTCTCTCTCTCTCTCTCTCTCTCTCTCTCTCTCTCTCTCTCTCTCTCTCTCTCTCTCTCTCTCTCTCTCTCTCTCTCTCTCTCTCTCTCTCTCTCTCTCTCTCTCTCTCTCTCTCTCTCTCTCTCTCTCTCTCTCTCTCTCTCTCTCTCTCTCTCTCTCTCTCTCTCTCTCTCTCTCTCTCTCTCTCTCTCTCTCTCTCTCTCTCTCTCTCTCTCTCTCTCTCTCTCTCTCTCTCTCTATTGAAATACCTCTTCCACTGATGCATTACTGGCAATTTCGCTCATCAGTCGTCTTCCGAGGCGTTTTATTTTTCTTTACGAGTTCTGAAGATTGCTGGCTAGGTTTTAGGCTACTCGATATTGCTACTTCTATATCAGTTTCGCTTTCTACACTTTTAAGTTAAATACCATTCATAATATACTTTGCTTTTTCGTTTATTTACCGTATATGCAGCACTTTACACTTATCTGCATTAAAATTCATTTGGCAGGTTTATCACCACTCTGACAACTTGCCTAAAATGTTCTGCATTTCTTTTACTTGTTCATTTAGACTACGGTATTTTCTATTTTGGTGTCGTCAGCAAACTTCTATATTATACCGGTAACGCCCTCATCTATGTCGTTTATATAAACAAGAAAGAGAACAGGTCCTAAGACTGATCCCTGTGGCAACCTGCTGGTTACGTTAGTCCACTTTAACGCTTTTCCATTTATTACTACTCTTTGTTTACTTTCTTTCAGCCAGTTTTCTACCTATATTAGCATGTCGCCTTGGATAACATGTATTTTTTAGTTTAATTATTAAACCCTTCTGGGGAGACTTTGTCGAAGACCTTTTGAAAATCAAGATATATTATCTTTATAGCTTTTCTTTCGTCATACTGGTTCAGATTATTATCATAGAAGTCTAAGAGGTTCGTCAAAGAAGAGCGTTTGTTACGGAAGCCGTGTTGCGTGTTTTTAAGTAAGTTGTTTTCCTCCAAGGGATTAACAAGTTTATCTCTTATAAATGTGTCCTGTATTTTGCATACGACTGAGGTTAAGCTAATTGGCTGGTAATTACATGGTAAAGATTTACTGTCTTTTTTTTAATCGAAGTTATGTTAGCGAGCTTCCACTCATCAGGCATTGTACTGGACTGCAAGGATTTGTTGAACAATAAAGTCAGAGGTATGACTAATTCAGATTTCGCTTCTTTTAGGACGCGGGATGAGTTCACATCAGGTCCGAGTGACTTGCTTACTTTAAGTTTATCGATACATTTTAACACGTCTCTTTCTCTTATGTTATTATTTTGGACTGCTGGCACCGTAGGGATGTCACTGAGGTCTACTGTAAATACTGAAGCGAAAAAAGTTTTTAGGGTGTTACTAATTTGCTCCTCGTCGTTGGTGTAATCTCCATTTTCGTAAATTACTGGTCCAATACCAGAGGTAATCACTCTCATTTGCCTGATAAAGCTATAAAATTCCATCGGGTTCATCTTACTCTGGTTTGAAACATATAGTTTGGTGGACCTTTTGCTCTGTTTGATTAATCTCTTTGCTTCACGTCTGAACTCCATAAATTTAGTGTGGTCTTTGTTATTATTGTTGGACTTTAATCTGTTATGGGCATCTCTCTTTGTGAGCAGGCATTCAGCAATTAGTTTACTCCATCACTTAGGCTTAACGTTTTGAGTGGAACGGCGAATTTTCATACGAACGCATTCTTGCATAGCTTTTAAATATTTATCAGTGAAAAATTTCCATTGTGCATCAATATCTGTGATGGTACGTAATCGACTCCAGTCAGCTTGTATGAGCACTGATCTGAGTCTACAAAAATTGGCTTTTCTGTAGTCAGCACTTTTTCTTTGCTTTGATTTGAATCACTGGACAAGAAGTTTATAACGAAGGTGATTGCGCGGTGGTCGCTATTACTGAACTCCTCGCCGACATTCAGATTCTCTACTAATTCGTCTTTCATAGCAAGCACGAGATCGAGCACATGGTTATCGTGAGTCGATTTTTGTACAAATTGAGTTAATTATTATATCGTGTCTGTGCTGCGAGATGAGGGGTTCGCCCCACTTCGACACTGGTATATTTAAGTTACCCAGGATTATGGCATCGTGTGTATCACTTAACTCGCTAATTTGATCGTAAATGTCGCATCTTCTGTGGTAAAACTCGTCTTGCTATATTTGACTTACGCAGACACTTTCTATGGAGAATGACTGGTACGAGCTCTTTCATAGCCTCACAAATATGGCTTATGAGTGAACAGACTTAGAACGATTAGACACAGGTTGTAATAAAATTCTTTTACGGTATTGCCGTATTTGACTTACTCAGGCACTTAAAATTGACACAAGCCCCTTTATAGCCTCATAGATAATATTACTTTACTAGTGAGCAGACTTTGGTTAGATACGGACTGTGATAAAACGCTACGGTACAGTTTTGCCGCATTTCACTTACTCATATGATAGTGGTAATCTGCAACAGTATATGGAAAATGCTTTGACCTCTCTTAAGAATTAAAGGCTACAGGCTTGATTAACAGGATTGTCACGGATGTATTTTCATTGACGGCGTGGAATCCTTGTTAATAAAGCTGTTTCCTGAATACCCGATCATTTTTATTATAGCCTATTTTGAAAAGTACTTAAAATAAGAAGAAACGATTGGAACGGTAATCCTTGCATTTCATTGCATTTCCTTTTTTTTCATATCATTCTCTTCTGTTTCCTTCCCTGTTTTCCTTCATTCATCTCTCCCTCTCCCCTTTCGTTACTTCCTTCTTTCTGTCAGTCTCTCCGTCCATTCTTCGTTTGTTTGTTTGTTCTTTTCTTTTTTACTGTCAGTCTCACCATCCGTCATTGTTTTTCCTTTCCACTCCTTTCTCCCTTTCTTTGTTCCCTTCTTCCTTCTACTGCATCAGCTGGTGGGTCGTGTTTGTGTGCTGTTGGCATGGTAACGCAAGAGTCTGAAACTACCACCATCACAACTGCACGTTCCTAAACAGAATGAGCAAACAATCTAAGAATAAACAGAAGAAGCTCTAAATCAAGGGTTTCTAGGATATGGCAGTAATTTTCATGCCTATTTCCTTAATGGATTAATTTTGTCTGAAAGAGTCATTGAAACAAAAGTACATAATGTTTAAAGTATTAGACATTTATTTGATTTTTTTCCAATAATTAAATTATATGTTATATATTGAAAAAAATCCAAATATCTTCCTACTTAGTTTCTAATGACATGTGTTCTTCATTTGAGTTTCCTTTTATGATATTACTTAGCAAAAATTACGCTACTGAAAAAAATTTCATTTATTTCATAAGTCACTACTCTTTCTCTCAATATTATCTGTACTCTGCGTTTACATGCGTCTCAACATTTTATTAAGTCTAAATGGAAGAAACAGTAGTTAGTTAGTTAGTTAGTTAATTAGTTTAGTTTGTTAGCTAGTTAGTTAGGTAGTTAATTGGTTAGTTCTTTCTTTATTCCTTTCTTTCTTTCTTATTTTCTTTCTTTTTCTTTCATTCATTCGTTTATCCTTTGTTTATGTGTTTATTTATCTATTTATTTACTTATATAATCATCTATTAGTTTACTACAATGCCGCCGTTATCATCCGTCATCAAGACTCGCACGAGTGACGTCCTCACAACCCTCGACTCTTCACAGTTTTCCACGAACTGGTAACCCAGACCTTGATATGTGGCGACATCCGAGATCCGAGTTAACTCACCGCAACCAGGACTTAAATTTTTGCAGTGCCTTAGACCCATGTCATTTGTTTCTTAGCCTATTATTTGCGATGGCTCATCTTCGACATTTTGCAGTGAACCCTGTTATTCGCGAAGCCTGAGACCGTGCTATTAGAGATGCAGCTTCCTGTTTTGCTTCGATCTATTGTTACTTTATCTCCACAGTAGCTGCCTTTCTCCCGCTGCGTCACTCATCTGGGGGAGTTTATGGAGCAGCTCGGGAGTGGAGAGAGAGAGAGAGAGAGAGAGAGAGAGAGAGAGAGAGAGAGAGAGAGAGAGAGAGAGAGAGAGAGAGAGAGAGAGAGAGAGAGAGAGAGAGAGAGAGAGAGAGAGAGAGAGAGAGAGAGAGAGAGAGAGAGAGAGAGAGAGAGAGAGAGAGAGAGAGAGAGAGAGAGAGAGAGAGAGAGAGAGAGAGAGAGAGAGAGAGAGAGAGAGAGAGAGAGAGAGAGAGAGAGAGAGAGAGAGAGAGAGAGAGAGAGAGAGAGAGAGAGAGAGAGAGAGAGAGAGAGAGAGAGAGAGAGAGAGAGAGTTACATAGATACATAGGCCACAACAGACCTTGAGGTCCTCACGAGGTGACCTGACCTAAGATTACTAGGGTGATAGTAGAAGAAAAGGACTGCAAAGCAGAAGGCTTTCTCCCCACCCTCCACTCCCTCTGGCATAAGCCGTATAGGAAACAAGTCGGAAATAAATATCTTACGGGTTTGGAGAAGTAAAAACCCGAAAAAAATTGTATAGGAAAGAATGAAATTAGATGAAATGAGGTACCACCATTTTTTTTGGAGACAAGGAAGTTAACCATTAACAAACGCTGTTAGCCGCAGATTTGAGGCAAAATATTTATCAAAACGGCGTACAAAAGTCTCTATGGTGTTACAATCTATCACGTCTCGAAGAAGTCCATTCCATAGATGAACTGTGTGATGGAAAAGAAATTTTTTGATTCATGAGAATTGAAAGATTTTTCCAACAATTTTGAAACCGTTTTCTCGAGTGTAATTTAAAAAGTCTGTCATGGAATACTTTCTGCAGTCCATGTTATCAATGCCTTTGATGATTTTAAACACTTGTATTAAGTCGCTTTTTAGTCTTCTTTGAGTTAATGGAATAGATTTAATTCATTAAGACGCTGTTCGTAAGATTTGTTTCTTAGGCTTGGTATAATTTTTGTTACTCTACGCTGAATTCGTTCTAATTTATTTGTCTTTCTGTTAAAAGGAACACCATGCTTGAACGCATTATTCTAAAAGTGAACGGACCAAGGAGTTATAATACAGAATGAGGATTGTATCTTTAGATTTATATTCAAATGATCTGCCGATTAAGCCAATTATTTTATTCGCTTTCTTTACGAGGAGAGAGAGAGACAGAGAGAGAGAGAGAGAGAGAGAGAGAGAGAGAGAGAGAGAGAGAGAGAGAGAGAGAGAGAGAGAGAGAGAGAGAGAGAGAGAGAGAGAGAGAGAGAGAGAGAGAGAGAGAGAGAGAGAGAGAGAGAGAGAGAGAGCCTAATAATAATGATGATGATGCAGCCGTCCCCTTCATCATAGCCATCCATAGTTGAAAGAAAACGGTGAAATTCCTTACTCCCAGCTCTTTGATATCAATCTTTACCAGAGAGATTAGAGCTGTAAATATATTTCAGTATCTTTCCCCACGTCCCCTTGAAGTTCCCCAGCGATGGGGAAATGGAGGAGAGAAGGGATAGAGGGAGGATGGAAGGAAAAGATTATAATATAGTATTCTAAGACGTGATTTTCTGCGACCCAGTAGGAAGGGATGCGTGATATATGGCACTGATCTTCCCCAAAATATATCGTAGCTTCAAAGTTACAATATACTGACTGGCTCTCTCTCTCTCTCTCTCTCTCTCTCTCTCTCTCTCTCTCTTTATATATATATATATATATATATATATATATATATATATATATATATATATATATATATATATATATATATATATATATATATATATATATATATATATATATATATATATATATATATATATATATATATATATATATATATATATATATATATATATATATTATATATATATATATATATATATATTCATTTATTTATTTATGTAGGAGGGACACTGGCCAAGAGCAACAAAAATCCAATATAAAAAAAAAAAAGCCCACTCAGATACAGGTCCCCAAATAAGGTCCGAAGAGGTAGTTAAAAATTGAAGGATAGGTGTCTTGAAACCTCTTTCTTGAAAGAGTTAAAGTCATAGGAAGGTGCAAATACAGAAACAGGCAGGGAGTTCCAGAGTTTACTAGAGAAAGGGATGAATGACTGAAAATACAAGTTAACTCTTGCATTAGAGAGGTGGACAGAATAGGGGTGAGAGAAGGAAGAAAGTTTTGTGCACCGCGGAGGGACGGCATGCAGTTAATAAGATCAGAAGAGCAGCTAGCATGAAAATATTGGTGGAAGATAGCAAGAAATACAACGTTGCGGTGATGAGAAAGAGGCTGAAGACAGTCAATTAGAGGAGAGGAGGTGATGAGACGAAAAGCTTTTGATTCCACCCCTGTCTAGAAGAGCGGTATGAGTGGAATCCCCCAAACATGTGAAGCATACTCCATACATGGACGGATAAGGCCCCTGTACAGAGTTAGAAGCTGGAAGGGTGAGAAAAACTGGCGGAGACGTCTCAGGACGCCTAACTTTATGAGATGTGAAGTTTCTAGTTTAGATTATAAGAAAAGCACAAACCGAGGATGTTCAGTGTAGAAGAAGGGGACAGTTGAGTGTCACTGAAGAAGAGGAGATAGTTGTCTGGAAGGTTGTGTCGAGTTGATAGATGAAGGAATTGAATTTTTGGGGCATTGAACGATACCAAGTTTGCTCTGCCTCAATCAAAAATTTTAGAGAGATCAGAAGTCAGGCGTTCTGTGGCTCTTCTGCGTGAACTGTTTACTTCCTGAAGAGTTGAACGTGTACGAAAAGACGTGGAAAAGTGCAGGGTCTTATCATCAGCGTAGGAGTGGATAGAACAAGAAGTTTGGTTTAAATGATCATTGATGAATAGTAGGAAGAGAGTGGGTGACAGTACAGAATCCCGAGGAACAACACTGTTAATAGATTTAGGAGAAGAACAGTGACCGTCTACCACAGCAACAATAGAACGGTCAGAAAGGAAACTTGAGATGAAGTTACAGAGGGAAAGATAGAAGCCGTAGGAGGCTAGTTTGAAATCAAAGCTTTGTGCCAGACTCTATCAAAAGTTTTTAATTTGTCTAAGGTAACAGCAAATGTTTCACCAAAATCTCTAAAAGAGGACGACCAAGACTCAGTAAGGAAAGCCAAAAAGATCACCAGTAGAGCGGCCGTGACGGAAGCCATACTGGCGATCAGATAGAAGGTTGTGAAGCGATAAATGTTTAAGAATCTTCCTGTTTAGGCGAGATTAAAAAAACTTGGATAGGCAGTAAATTAAAGCTATAGAACGGTACTTTGAGGGATTAGAACAGCCACCCTTTTCAGGAACAGGCTGAATGTGGGCAAACTACCAGCAAGAAAGAAAGGTATATGTTAACAGACAGTGTTGAGAGAGTTTGACTAGGCAAGGTGTAAGCACAGAGGCGCAGTTTCAGAGAACAATGGGTTCATAGGCCTTCCGAGGGTTTAGGCCAGCGAGGGCATGGAAAACATCTTACGAAGAATTTTGATAGGTAGCATGAAGTAGTCAGAAGGTGGAGGAGAGGGAGGAACAAGCCCTGAATCATCCAAGGTAGAGTTTTTAGCAAAGGTTCGAGCGAAGAGTTCAGCTTTAGAGATAGATGTGATAGTACTGGTGCCATCTGGTTGAAATAAAGGAGGAAAAGAAGAAGCAGTTACTGGAGATATTTTTGGCTAGGTGCCAGAAGTCACGAGGGGAGTTAGATCTTGAAAGATTTTGACACTTTCTATTAATGAAAGAGTTTTTGACTAGTTAGAGAACAGACTTGGCATGGTTCTGGGCAGAAATATAAAGTGCATGAGATTCTGGTTATGGAAGGCTCAAGTACCTTTTGTACTCTCTATCATATCTAGTACGAGAATAGACTATGTTAAACCAAGGTTTGGAAGGTTTATGTCGAGAAAAAGAGTGAGGAATGTACGCCTCCATGCCAGACACTATCACCTTTGTTATTCGCTCAGCACACAAAGGCGGGTCTCTGACACGAAAGCAGTAGTCATTCCAAGGAAAATCAGCAATATACCTCCTCAGGGTCCCCAACTAGCAGAGACAAAACGCCAGAGGCACCTCCGCTTAGGGGGATCCTGAGGAGAGATTTGAGCGATAGGACAAGATACAGATATGAGATTGTGATTGGAGGAGCCCAACGGAGAAGAGAGGGTAACAGCATAAGTAAAAAGATTAGAGGTTAGAAAAAGGTCAACATTGTTGGTCGTATCTCCAAGACGGTCAGGAATACGAGTTGGGTGTTGCACCAGATGCTCTAGGTCGTGAAGGATAGCAAAGTTGAAGGCTAGTTCGCCAGGATGGTCAGTGAAGGGAGAGGAAAGCCAAAGCTAGTGGTGAATTTTGAAGTCTCCAAGAATAGAGATCTCCGCAAAAGGGAAGAGAGTCAGAATGTGCTCCACTTTGGAAGTTAAGTAGTCAAAAAAATTCTTATAGTCAGAGGAGTTAGGTGAGAGGTATACAGCATAGATAAATTTAGTTTAAGAGTGACTGTAGTTGTAGCCGGATGGTGGAAAACTCGTAAGGTTCAAGAGTGTGGGCATGAGAGCAGGTTAAGTCATTACGCACATAGACGCAACATTCAGCTCTGCATTGAAAATGAGGAGAGAGAAAGTAGGAGGGAACAGGAAAAGGGGCTACTGTCAGTTGCCTCAGACACCTGTGTTTCAGTGAGGAAAAGAAGATGAGGTTTAGTAGAGGAGACGTGATGTTCTACAGATTGAAAATTAGATCTAGGACCGCGAATGTTTCAGAAGTTAATGAAGAAAAAGTTGAGGGGGATGTTAAGACACTTAGGGTCGATACCAGAAGAGCAGTCCGACCTGGAGACATTTGTGGTCCCCTCCCCAGATGGGGCTGGTGTAGGAGTCGCCATAATAATTTTGAATTTCGAATGAAGGGTGTGTGTGTGTAATTAGGTGCTTGTAGTTTTGTGTTAAGAAAGAGAGTTGTCTTTAGAGAGCAGTCTGTGACTGTCCCCTTCTGTTGTGAGACACAAAGTGAGGTCACAGCTGGGTTTAATGATAAGTTCACAGCACCCCCTGATCCAGTGTTTTAGACCTCACTGGGAGTAATTATCTTTTCGGCAGGTGCCTACTGCCTCCTCCTCCTCCTCCTCTTCCTCCTCCTCCTCCTCCTCCTCCTCCTCCTCCTCCGAAAAAAAAAATGTATATATATATATATATATATATATATATATATATATATATATATATATATATATATATATATATATATATATATATATATATATATATATATATACTGTGACCTCACTGAACGTTTCCCTTTGTGTCTCACAACACAAGGGGGTAGTCACAGCCTGCCCTCTACAGACAACTCTCTTCCTCCACACAAAACTACAAGCACCTAATAACACACACCCTTCACTCAAAAATTTTAAAATCATGGCGACTCCTACACCAGCCTCGGAGTCCCCATCTGGGGAGGGGACCATAAATGTCCCCAGGTCGGACTGCCTTTCCGTCGACGACCCTAAGTGTTTTGACACCCTCCTCAACTTTTTCTTCATTAACTTCTGCAACATTCGCGGTCTAAGATCTAATTTTCAATCTGTAAAACACCACCTCTCCTCTTCTAAACCTCATCTTCTTTTCCTCACTGAAACTCAGGTGTTTGAGGCAACTGACAGTAGCCCCTTTTCTGTTCCCTCCTACTTTCTCTATCCTCATTTTCGATCCAAAGCTGGATGCTGCGTTTATGTGCGCAATGACTTAACCTGCTCTCGTGCCCACGCTCTTGAATCTTCCGAGTTTTCCACCATCTAGCTACGACTACAGAGTCATTCTCATACTAAATTTATCTGTGCTGTATACCTCTCTCCTAACTCCTCTGACTATAAGAAATTCTTTGACTACTTAACTTCCAAAGTGGAGCACATTCTGACCCTCTTCCCTTTTGCAGAGATCTCCATTCTTGGAGACTTCAATGTTCACCACCAGCTTTGGCTTTTCTCTCCCTTCACTGACCATCCTGGTGAACTAGCCTACAACTTTGCTATCCTCCATGACCTAGAGCAATTGGTGCAACACCCTACTCGTATTCCTGACCGTCTTGGAGATACGCCCAACATTCTTGATCTTTTCCTGACCTCTAATCCTTCTGCTTATGCTGTCACCCTTTCTTCTCCGTTGGGCTCCTCCGATCACAATCTCATATCTTTATCTTGTCCTATCACTCCAATCCCTCCTCAGGATCCCCCTAAGCGAAGGTGCCTCTGGCGTTTTGCCTCTGCTAGTTGGGGGGGACCTGAGGAGGTATTTTGCTGATTTTCCTTGGAATGACTACTGCTTCCGTGTCAGAGACCCGTCTTTGTGTGCTGAGCGCATAACAGTGATAGTGTCTGGCATGGAGGCGTACATTCCTCACTCTTTTTCTCGTCCTAAACCTTCTAAACCTTGGTTTAACACAGCTTGTTCTCGTGCTATACATGATAGAGAGGTGGCCCACAAAAGGTACTTAAGCCTCCCATCACCAGAATCTCATGCACTTTATATTTCTGCCCGGAACCATGCCAAGTCTGTTCTCCAACTAGCCAAAAACTCCTTCATTAACAGAAAATGTCAAAACCTTTCAAGATCTAACTCCCCTCGTGATTTCTGGCATCTAGCCAAAAATATCTCCAATAACTTTGCTTCTTCTTCTTTCCCTCCTCTACTTCAACCAGATGGCACCACTGCTATCACATCTATTTCTAAAGCTGAACTCTTTGCTCAAACCTTTGCTAAAAACTCTACCTTGGACGATTCTGGGCTTGTTCCTCCCTCTCCTCCACTCTCTGACTACTTCATGCCACGTATTAAAATTCTTCGTAATGATGTTTTCCATGCCCTCGCTGGTCTAAACCCTCGGAAGGCTTATGGACCTGATGGGGTCCCTCCTATTGTTCTCCGAAACTGTGCCTCCGTGCTTGCACCTTGCCTAGTCAAACTCTTTCAGCTCTGTCTGTCAACATCTACCTTTCCTTCTTGCTGGAAGTTTGCCTACATTCAACCTGTTCCTAAAAAGGGTGACCGCTCTAATCCCTCAAACTACCGTCCTATTGCTTTAATTTCCTGCTTATCTAAAGTTTTTGAATCTATCCTCAACAGGAAGATTCTTAAACATCTATCACTTCACAACCTTCTATCTGATCGCCAGTATGGGTTCCGTCAAGGCCGCTCTACTGGTGATCTTCTGGCTTTCCTTACTGAGTCTTGGTCATCCTCTTTTAGAGACTTTGGTGAAACTTTTGCTGTTGCCTTGGACATATCAAAAGCCTTTGATAGAGTCTGGCACAAAGCTTTGATTTCCAAACTACCCTCCTACGGTTTCTATCCTTCTCTCTGTAACTTCATCTCAAGTTTCCTTTCTGACCGTTCTATTGCTGCTGTGGTAGACGGTCACTGTTCTTCTCCTAGATCTATTAACAGTGGTGTTCCTCAGGGTTCTGTCCTGTCACCCACTCTCTTCTTATTATTCATTAATGATCTTCCAAACCAAACTTCTTGTCCTATCCTCCTACGCTGATGATACCACCCTGCACTTTTCCACGTCTTTTCATAGACGTCCAACCATTCAGGAGGTAAACATATCATGCAGGGAAGCCACAGAACGCCTGACTTCTGATCTTTCTAAAATTTCTGATTGGGGCAGAGCAAACTTGGTATTGTTCAATGCCTCAAAAACTCAATTCCTCCATCTATCAACTCGACACAATCTTCCAGACAACTATCCCCTCTTCTTCAATGACACTCAACTGTTCCCCTCTTCTACATTGAACATCCTCGGTCTGTCCTTTACTTATAATCTGAACTGGAAACTTCACATCTCATCTCTAGCTAAAACAGCTTCTATGAAGTTAGGTGTTCTGAGACGTCTCCGCCAGTTTTTCTCACCCCCCCAGCTGATAACTCTGTACAAGGGCCTTATCCGTCCATGTATGGAGTATGCTTCACATGTCTGGGGGAGTTCCACTCATACTGCTCTTCTAGACAGGGTGGAATCAAAAGCTTTTCGTCTCATCAACTCCTCTCCTCTAACTGACTGTCTTCAGCCCCTCTCTCACCGCCGCAATGTTGCATATCTAGCTGTCTTCTACCGCTATTTTCATGCCAAATGCTCTTCTGATCTTGCTAACTGCATGCCTCCCCTCCTTCCGCGGCCTCGCTGCACAAGACTTTCTTCTTTCTCTCACCCCTATTCTGTCCACCTCTCTAACGCAAGAGTTAACCAGTATTCTCAATCATTCATCCCTTTCTCTGGTAAACTCTGGAACTCCCTGCCTTCTTCTGTATTTCCACCTTCCTATGACTTGAATTCCTTCAAGAGGGAGGTTTCAAGACACATATCCACCAATTTTTGACCACTGCTTTGACCCTTTTATGGGACTGGCATTTCAGTGGGCATTTTTTTTTCATTAGATTTTTGTTGCCCTTGGCCAGTATCCTTCCTACATAAAAAAAAAAAAAAAAATAAAAAAAAAAAAAATATATATATATATATATATATATATATATATATATATATATATATATATATATATATATATATATATATATATATATATATATATATATATATATATATATATATATATATATATATATATATATATATATATATATATATATATATATATATATATATATATATATATATATATATATATATATATATATATATATATATATATATATATATATATATATATATATATATATATATATATATATATATATATATATATATATATATATATATATATATATATATATATATATATATATATATATATATATATATATATATATATATATATATATATATATATATATATATATATATATATATATATATATATATATATATATATATATATATATATATATATATATATATATATATATATATATATATATATATATATATATATAGTAGACACCTGCCGAAACGATAATTACTCCCAGTGAGGTCTAAAGCACTGTTCAGGGGGTGCTGTGAACTTATCATTAAACCCAGCTGTGACCTCACTGAACGTTTCCCTTTATGTCTCACAACACAAGGGGGCAGTCACAGCCTGCCCTCTCAAGACAACTCTCTTCCTCCACACAAAACTAAAAGCACCTAATAACACACACACCCTTCACTCAAAAATTTTTAAATCATCATGGCCACTCCTACACCAGCCTCAGAGTCCCCATCTGGGGAGGAGACCATAAATGTCCCCAGGTTGGACTGCCTTTCTGTCGGCGACCCTAAGTGTCTTGACACCCTCCTCAACTTTTTCTTCATTAACTTCTGCAACATTCGCGGTCTAAGATCTAATTTTCAATCTGTAGAACACCACCTCTCCTCTTCTAAACCTCATCTTCTTTTCCTCACTGAAACTCAGGTGTCTGAGGCAACTGACAGTAGCCCCTTTTCTGTTCCCTCCTGCTTTCTCTATCCTCATTTTCGATCCAAAGCTGGATGCTGCGTTTATGTGCGCAATGACTTAACCTGCTCTCGTGCCCACGCTCTTGAATCTTCCGAGTTTTCCACCCTCTGGCTACGGCTACAGAGTCACCCTCATACTAAATTTATCTGTGCTGTATACCTCTCACCTAACTCCTCTGGTTATAAGAAATTCTTTGACTCCTTAACTTCCAAAGTGGAGCACATTCTGACCCTCTTCCCTTTTGCAGAAATCACCATTCTTGGAGACTTTAATGCTCACCATCAGCTTTGGCTTTCCTCTCCCTTCACTCACCATCCTGGTGAACTAGCCTACAACTTTGCTATCCTCCATGACCTAGAGCAATTAGTGCAACACCCTACTCGTATTCCTGACCGTCTTGGAGATACGCCCAACATTCTTGACCTTTACTTGACCCCTAATCCTTTTGCTTATGCTGTCACCCTTTCTTCTCCGCTGGGCTCCTCTGATCACAATCTCATATCTTTATCTTGTCCTATCACTCCAATCCCTCCTCAGGATCCCCCTAAGCGAAGGTGCCTCTGGCGTTTTGCCTCTGCTAGTTGGGGGAACCTGAGGAGGTATTTTACTGATTTTCCTTGGAATGACTACTGCTTCCGTGTCAGAGACCCGTCTTTGTGTGCTGAGTGCATAACAGATGTGATAGTGTCTAGCATGGAGGCGTACATTCCTCACTCTTTTCTCGTCTTAAACCTTCTAAAACTTGGTTTAACACAGCTTGTTCTCGTGCTATACATGATAGAGAGGTGGCCCACAAAGGGTACTTAAACCTTCCATCACCAGAATCTCATGCACTTTATATTTCTGCCCGGAACCATGCCAAGTCTGTTCTCCAACAAGCCAAAATCTCCTTCATTAACAGAAAATGTCAAAACCTTTCAAGATCTAACTCCCCTCGTGATTTCTGGCATCTAGCCAAAAATATGTCCAATAACTTTGCTTCCTCTTTTTTCCCTCCTCTATTTCAATCAGATGGCACCACTGCTATCACATATATTTCTAAAGCTGAACTCTTCGCTCAAACCTTTGCTAAAAACTCTACCTTGGACGATTCTGGGCTTGTTCCTCCCTCTCCTCCACTCTCTGACTACTTCATGCCACGTATTAAAATTCTTCGCAATGATGTTTTCCATGCCCTCGCTGGCCTAAACACTCGGAAGGCTTATGGACCTGATGGGGTCCCTCCTATTGTTCTCCGAAACTGTGCCTCCGTGCTTGCACCTTGCCTAGTCATACTCTTTCAGCTCTGTCAACATCTACCTTTCCTTCTTGCTGGAAGTTTGCCTACATTCAACCTGTTCCTAAAAAGGGTGACCGTTCTAATCCCTCAAACTACCGTCTATTGCTTTAATTTCCTGCTTATCTAAAGTTTTTGAATCTATCCTCAACAGGAAGATTCTTAAACATCTATCACTTCACAACCTTCTATCTGATCGCCAATTTGGGTTCGGTCAAGGCCGCTCTACTGGTGATCTGGCTTTCCTTACTGAGTCTTGGTCATCCTCTTTTAGAGATTTTGGTGAAACTTTTGCTGTTGCCTTGGACATATCAAAAACTTTTGATAGAGTCTGGCACAAAGCTTTGATTTCCAAACTACCCTCCTACGGTTTCTATCCTTCTCTCTGTAACTTCATCTCAAGTTTCCTTTCTGACCGTTCTATTGCTGCTGTGGTAGACGGTCACTGTTCTTCTCCTAGATCTATTAACAGTGGTGTTCCTCAGGGTTCTGTCCTGTCACCCACTCTCTTCTTATTATTCATTAATGATCTTCCAAACCAAACTTCTTGTCCTATCCTCCTACGCTGATGATACCACCCTGCACTTTTCCACGTCTTTTCATAGACGTCCAACCCTTCAGGAGGTAAACATATCACGCAGGAAAGCCACAAAACGCTTGACTTCTGATCATTTTAAAATTTCTGATTGGGGCAGAGCAAACTTGGCATTGTTGAATGCCTCAAAAACTCAATTCCTCCGTCTATCAACTCGACACAACCTTCTAGACAACTATCCCCTCTTCTTCAATGACACTCAACTGTCTCCCTCTTCTACACCGAACATCCTCGGTCTGCCCTTTACTTATAATCTGAACTGGAAACTTCACATCTCATCTCTAGCTAAAACAGCTTCTATAAAGTTAGGTGTTCTGAGACGTCTCCGCCAGTTTTTCTCACCCCCCCCCCCAAGCTGCTAACTCTGTACAAGGGCCTTATCCGTCCATGTATGGAGTATGCTTCACATGTCTGGGGGGGTTCCACTCATACTGCTCTTCTAGACAGGGTGGAATCAAAAGCTTTTCGTCTCATCAACTCCTCTCCTCTAACTGACTGTCTTCAGCCTCTCTCTCACCGCCGCAATGTTGCATATCTAGCTGTCTTCTACCGCTATTTTCATGCTAACTGCTCTTCTGATCTTGCTAACTGCATGCCTCCACTCCTTCCGCGGCCTCACTGCACAAGACTTTCTTCTTTCTCTCACCCCTATTCTGTCCACCTCTCTAACGCAAGAGTTAACCAGTATTCTCAATTATTCATCCCTTTCTCTGGTAAACTCTGGAACTCCCTGCCTGCTTCTGTATTTCCACCTTCTTATGACTTGAATTCCTTCAAGAGGGAGGTTTCAAGACACTTATTCATCAGTTTTTGACCACTGCTTTGACCCTTTTATGGGACTGGCTTTTCAGTGGGCATATTTTTTTATTGGATTTTTGTTGTCCTTGGCCAGTGTCCCTCTTACATAAAAAAAATATATATATATATATATATATATATATATATATATATATATATATATATATATATATATATATATATATATATATATATATACACACACACACACACACACACACACACACACACACACACACACACACACACACACACACACACACACACACACACAGATCAACTTACTACCAGCGTTGCCTTACACTAGCAACTGTATTACCATTCACTTCGAATTGCGCTTTGATACAAACACTTCAATGCACCTCGATTCCCTTACTACATCACTTCACACACATTTCATTCCCATCTTACCCCCACAGGAGGTGAACTTCATGCTGCTACGGGCAAGTGATGACCCGTCCGTGCTGCTGAGGTCCGTGAATCGCCTCTTGGGTCGCGTGTTCGTGCCCGCCGTCCGCACCAACCCATCAGATCTGGACTCGGCGCCTGGGAGTGGAAGCGCCAGAGATCACTTACTGGCCGGCCTCCGCTCCTTTGCTTCCTCCCTTCATGGTGTGTGTGTGTGTGTGTGTGTGTGTGTGTGTGTGTGTGTGTGTTTGCGCCACTTCAACATGCTAACACTCTCCAGATACACATTTTGGCAGAAAATAATGGTTAATAACATTGCATGCTTCATTACTATATACTAGCATATTACCATCTGAATTATTTATCATTATACTTTAGATAATAATTCGTGAGGTTGGTGGTTGCTAAGTTAAGATGAAAAATACAACGGTAGTAATGTATTACTCATATATAACAGCGAAGTGCGAGTATATAATGTTATTTACTAGAAAAATAGTATTACGGTATCTGAAGGCGCGAGACAAGTGTAATACTGTAAGTTTCTCCTAATCTATAACCTTCCCACGCCTCCGACAGTGTCCGAATCAATCCTGGAAGAGCGGGTGGTGCTGGCGAAGGCGGAAGAGGGTGCGGGAGAGGTGCGGGGCCTGACGGAGGCGCAGGCAGCCCTCACCCAGCCCGACCAGGTGGCGGCAGTGGAGCGCAGCGTGGTCACTTGGCTCAAGCAGATAGGTAAGAGAGAGAGAGAGAGAGAGAGAGAGAGAGAGAGAGAGATTCTTCTACACACTTTCCACTAAAGTGACCTGAGTCGTACGGCGTGGGCTTCTTTGCTGCAAGGAGGGTCGGGGGGGTGGCGGAAAGTATGGCACAAGCCCTGACGTGCCGCCTCTTGGGCCTCCTGAGACTCTACGTGCCCCACCGAGAATACACCTGCAGACCAGCTGACCAGCCATGGTTTGGCTACCGTTGCCTGGCTGCTGCCACTGCTAAGTACTCTGCCTGGCTCCGCTACAAACGGAACCCAACTTGGCAAAACAAGGGCCTGCACCGAGCAACCTGAAGGAGGATGGTGGCGACCAGCAAATGGGCCATAGGAAAGTGGGAAGAAGACCTGTGGAGAAAATTACATGGACCAGACGTAGGCAACAAGATTTGGTGGTTCCTTGTAAAAGAAAAGCAGGGAATCAGCCGGCAAGACACCATCCCTCCCCTCACTAGACAGGATGGAATTGTGGCCACCAGCAGTAAGCAGAAAGCCCAGTTGCAGGCTGACCCCTTCTCCCAGAAAATGCAGGTGGACAATCCCAGACAGCCCCCACCTCATCTAGAGCAGCAGTGCGAGAAGACTGTCACCAAAGTGGAGGTGACTCTAGTGCCAGTTGCAAACTTATTGAGGGGACTGGACACCAAAAAAGCCACCTTCCCTGATGACGTAAGTCCTTACCTATTAAATCAAAATTTCCTCCTCTCGGATCAACAGTTTAGGTTCAGACCTGCACGGTCCACCTCCGACCTACTGATGCTTCAGACAAGACACTGGCGGGACTCCCTCGATGAAGGACAGGACACTTCTGTTGTAGCCCTGGACATAGCGGGTGCCTTCCATAGGTTGTGGCACGGAGGCATACTGGAAAAATTTCGTACCAAAGGCATCCAAGGCGACCTCCTGTTGCTTCTAGGAAACTACCTGCAAGGAAGGACCCTGCAGATGGTCGTCAATGGACAGGAATCAGAGTCCCTGCCAGTGGGAGCATCAGTGCCACAGGGCTCCGTGCTGGGACCAGTCTTGTGGAACGTCTATGTGGACGATCTTCTCCAGCAATTGCAAGCGATCTCAACATTTGTTAATGATTGTACCCTCTCCTTTACCTATCCCCGACAAGATAGCAGGCGTGCTGCTGAGGACATCAATCAGCAGCTAAAGGTGATAGAGGAGTAGGGTGCACGCCGGCATGTTGTAGCGGGACACAAGTCACCGCTCCTAGCACTCCGTTCTCTGTTGTATTATCACCCTTCCGTTTTCACTCTCTCTACTGCACAGACTTTTGTCTTTCATCTCTTCTATCCTCACTTTATACATATCTCTTACTTGTACACATTCTGTGCACGCTCTTTGACACATGTGTTACACATCTTCTCAATACATCATATTACTCCTTTCTTCACACAGACATACACACACACATACACTCTCTTTTTCTATAATTTTGTGTATATCATTTATTATGTAATGTAATTTTGTATATATTGTTCATGTTTTTGCTGAATAAGGGAGAGAATACCCAGGCTAAGTTTCCTTTGCCAGAGCTACACTGTTATGACACTGGAAATTGTTACCCTTCAAGGACTCAACACTGCTATGATCAAGAGTCATAATAGGGAGCCTACACTTCTCGCTTGAGCAACTTCCGGGCGGTCAAGTAGCACCTCACCTTCGCTACAAAGTAACCTTTGCCCCGGAGAAGACTCAGGCAATGGCGGTGTCTCGGTCCCCCGCTGCCGGCCCAGCGGTGGATGGAAGACTTTTATGGTAGTGTTTCTCTTCCACTCCAGGAATCCACCAAGATTTTGGGAGTGGAGGTGGACCGAGCACTACGATTCGATGTCCACATCAAGACCATCGCCAAAAAGGCTTTCCACACAGTCTCCTTTCTGCGAATTATGGTTGCCTTTCTCGACAGGAGAGGGAGGCTCTTGCTCTATAAGGCCCAGATACAGCCATTACTAAAGTATGCTTCCCTCTCCTGGATGTCAAGCGCCGCCTCCCACACCAAGAGACTGGACAACATCGAACGCCGGACTCTGCGATTAATGGATGCTGCAGACCACCCCCCCCTTGCCCAGCCTGAGCCTGTGAGTCCCCTTGACTCATTGGAACACCGCAGGGACGTTGCAGCAATAGTGGTGTTCCACAAGGGGCAGGTGCAGGAAGTACCACATCTGGCTGGGTTGCGCCAACCTCCAACATGAACGCTCACAGTGTCAAAGTGACGGCCCATACTTGGAGACAGACATAGTGATAGTGAGTGCTACACACAAACATCCACACTGACACATATCACACGCATTGACGGACACACGAATAACTCACAGTGGACTGAATGGGAGACAGACAGGCTAGAAACACTAAATGGTTAAAGACACTGTGTAAATATGTATATTTTAGATCTTTTAAGGCGTATATTTTGTAAGATGTATATATTTTTAGTTTTTAATACCAGACAAGCTAGACTAAGGTAGGATATACTTAGTCCTTCAAATAGGTGGCACACAGCAGTGCACCTTTGGACTCAATCACTGACTTATGTTTAAATAAAAAAAAACAGGAACTATGATATTACAGTCAATCTGTCCAATTCGTGCACGAAAACAACCACAAAATAACTCTCTCTCTCTCTCTCTCTCTCTCTCTCTCTCTCTCTCTCTCTCTCTCTCTCTCTCTCTCTCTCTCTCTCTCTCTCTCTCTCTCTGCCACTCGATGTCCCGCCTCAGAATCTGTGTTGATCGAGATGGAGCAGCTTCGCCAGGAGACAGATGACGCTGGGCCGCAGGACGAGCTCGAGTACTGGAAGCGACGCATGGCAAAGTTTAAATTCCTTGCAGAGCAAATGGATTCCCCGCAAGTACGTAATGAATAAATATATTGATTTGATTTGATATGTAATAAAGGATATTAAAAAGTGCTTTGTGCTCTCATGCTTTATGCTTTGTTTTCTTGGATATAAGTCTACATTGTGATATCTTTGTGTTCATTTACTATTCAGTTTGGAGACGATATTTCTGTATTTTTGACACCATATGATCTCGTTTTTGCGATTCTGAAATGTTAGTTAGTCAATGAACATAAAGGGCGGTTGCACAGTCTTTTCATAAGCTATCCAACCAAAGCGCTCGAACAAACGGGAGGTTCGCAAGAGCAATTAGTTTGGAAGTTTTAACACATCATACCCACTCCCCAAGGTGCGCGGGGCCATCCTGATGCTGCAGCTGGCACGGTCTAAGGTGCTCAGGTCGTGGAAGGAAATGGACGCCAGGGTGACGCACAACCTCGCTGAGGCCAAGGACAATGTAAAGTTTGTGTACGCCATTGAGGAGTACTGCCACCCGCTGTACCTTAACGACCCTGTGAGTGTATAGCAGCAGTGACAACAGCGGGAGGAGGAGGAGGAGAAATACAAAGGAAGCAAAGTTAGCACTAGATATTTTGGGCTTTGCGAGACTTGCGATGAACTACATTCTCTTTTAACGAATGAGCTATGTATGATAGCAAAGATGAAATGGAGAAGAAGGAGGAGGAATATGAAATGGTAGGAGACCTGTCTCGTTGGCCTTTGAAAGACTGTTAGCGATAAATTAGACTCTTGAATCTAAGTAGGGAGATATAAGAGTACGCAGTAGACAATTGCTGATACTAAGATGGGCGATAGGAAGGTGCAATCCTAGTGTTGATGCTCCCTGTGTCCTCTCAGCTCATATTCTTATGTCTCAGTTGTACAGGAAAACAATCATAGCCTGTTCCTTAAGGAAAAATTCCTTTACTTTTTAATGCGGCATTACAAGTACTATAGGCTATTACTTAAAAAAATTTACATCTATTTTCATGGTTTTGGTATCCATTCCTTTCTACACAGCCCGGCATGACTCCTTACATCATGATGCTGTTCAACACGGTGAGAATGATTCACTCCATTTCCAAGTACTACAACACCTCGGATAAGCTGTCCGCGCTGCTCATCAAGGTGAGAGAGAGAGAGAGAGAGAGAGAGAGAGAGAGAGAGAGAGAGAGAGAGAGAGAGAGAGAGAGAGAGAGAGAGAGAGAGAGAGACTGTAGTTATTGATTTATCTCCCTTTCTTTTTTTAATCCCTTTCCCTTTTTTTTGATATATAATCTTTGATATTTCTATTTATTTCATATTTCTTTTCTCAGTTTCTTTCACACTACCTTTTATCCCGGTTGTTGTTTTTTTTTTATTTTCCTTTCCTACGCAAAGACAACATAAAAACTGTTTCTTTCTCCCGTTACCTACAGATCACCAACCAGATGATCCGTGCCTGCCAGGTCTACATCTCCTGCCAAAGTACAGCATCCATCTGGTCTCAGCCGCGGTCAGATGTGCGACTCAAGATCCAACACTGCCTCAAGCTACACGCCACCTATCGCTCGGCTTACCAGAAGACCAAGGTGAGTAACTCGTGTGGTGGTCGAGGTTACGTAAGTGTGAAATGGATGTGGAAGGCTGTGAGTTTTAGATGAAGGTAAGGTGAAGTTTAGGGAGCGTTGAGGACAAAGTAATATCGCTGGAATTTAGAAAAATGTTTAAGCTGATATAAATCTCTGCATTAATTTTTCTTCATTCGTCTTCTTCTTCTTCTTCTTCTTCTTCTTCTTCTTCTTCTTGAACTAATTTTTCTCTTTCCTTTTTCTTTCTTTCTTTCCTCCTCCTCCTCCTTCTCCTCCTCCTCCTCCTCCTCCTCCTCTCTCACAACCCCTCAGGAGAAGCTCGAGGCCATGCCCGGCGAGCGCCCCTTCAGCTTCAGCGAGCAGTACGTCTTCGGCAAATTCGAGGCGTTCTGCTGCCGCCTCAACAACATCACGGGACTCTTTGATGACATCGATAAGTTCTCCGACTTCTTTGAGGGGCGGGCAGAGTGTGAGATTGATCGTTTTATTCTTGTTATTGCTCTTCTTTTTTTATAATACCAAGAACATTAAGTGTATAGGAGTTAAGAGGTTGTATTTAGGTATTCACATATTTTGGTTTATTCATGAAAGGAGCTTATATGGAAAAAAAAAATGTTAATAAGTTTTTTTTTTTTTTTTTATCATATAGTTCATGGTGTTTGAACGTCACGAATAATCAAGTGTTTCTCCCTTGATGTATCTTTTACACATGCATTTTGCAGATGAATCCACATAACAGCTTTGAACCGTCAAGTATTTTTAGTGGTTTAGTTTTTTGTTGGTGATAATCTCCCCGTAACAGTTGTCGTTGGCTGCATGGTGAAGCCACCAGCCCGACAACACCCGCCTAGCTTGGCCCTAAACAGTCGCCTTTCCTGTGTGGTCCATACACACCATGTTCACATCACTCCTCGCTCCTCCACGCTCTCAGCCCTTGGCTCCCTCCGGCCACTCCGCTGTCAGGAAGATGTATGAAGACCTATCAGTGTTTGGTTACCCTCAGTACGCCACTGTAACCACACCTGGCTTGTGCAGACCATTCATGTTGTCTGTTACTAGAAGAGGGAGAGAAAAATGCTTTGATCGCTCTCTCTAATTCCCTGTGAATGTTGAGTGACAGACATGATATGTGTGGCTTTTACACAGGAATGGTGAAGACTTAAACAAATTAATATAACTAGAGACTGAAGAGTTAATAAGTGATCATTGACTGTATGCTAAGTGCTGTAGCTCGTGACCCGGCCAAGGGACCACGCCGCCACCACCACCCGGTGGCCGAGCGGCGCAGCGAGGCAGGAAACCACCTCCAGTTTCCTTGTCCTCGTGCATGGCCTCTGCTGGAACTTTTCATCTGCTTGATCGTTCTTATTACATTACTGACTTTATTTGGTCATGGTAAGATTAGGATGTTACCTGACCTGGCCCATTGGCAATCTCTAGAGCAGTGATTATTAATTTTTCCTGTCATTTACCTCGTTAGCTTGATGCATTTTTACCGTTTCATCACTTATCCCCAAAACAAAAGGGAATAGATGGCATAAAGAAAGTTGAAATATTTATTATTGATGCTTTACACAAAAACAAGGATGATAAATAAAAGAAATATTATGTAGTCCACTTTATAAAGGCAAACATAAATGCCAGAAGTATTATATTTTAAGCAAAATTAATTGCCTAGGCTGGAGGGTTTTTTTTTTTTTTTTTAATACGAGTATCTTCCCTGTCAAGCAGCTCGCACACCGACGCAACTAGCTGCATGAAACCGATCCCACACAACTGGTCTCATACGAGGTCCTCACACCTGAGCGATCTTTTTTTTTTTTCCAATAATGTCGTCAGACGAGGAGGACCTGGTTTTGCTTTGGTGTAGAAGCAGAGGAAAAAAGAGATCTTGGCTTCATCCATATTTTATAAAAAAAATGCTCAACGAAGGAGTTTTATTGACGCTTAAGAGTTAGATGTGGACCCTATGAAATTTCAAGAATTTTACAGAATGCCTGAAGAAACCTTCAATGAACTAGTTCGTTTGTTGGGCTCCAAGATTTTTAAGAAGGATACAAATTACAGAAAAGCTATCAGCGTTGAAGGAAGGTTATTGATAACACGCAGGTAAGTACAACGTAATGAAAATAAGATACTTGCCACGATATATTAATAATTTCTTTATAATAATAATAATAATAATAATAATAATAATAATAATAATAATAATAATAATAATAGTAATAATAATAATAATAATAATAATAATAATAATAATAATAATAATATATGGAGTATTCAGTCAAAGTGTAGTTGTAAATGTACAGATATTTTTTTTCAATTTCTTGTACAAATTTAATGTTCCTAGTCTGCTCGTCATTCGCCATTGCAGCAGCAACCATGGCCCTAGCGCCCGGAGGCACAGAAGACTCTCAGCGAATTCACAGTGCAACTGATCGCCACACGACCAGCATAGCCAGTTGCTCGGTGATCAGTTGTATGCAACAGCAGTTTCAGTCGCCTCGATGTGAGGGGTTCTAAAGAAACCAATGTGTTAGTCGCAATGCAATTGGTTGCGGCGTCATAAACAACTGGTTTCACGCAACTGGTTGCGTCGGTGTGCGAGCAGCCTTACTCTAGACCAGCTAAAGCTCCCCCAAGTTAACTAGATACAATGTTTTACAGAAGTAGTCTGGTTATTTGGTATGATACATTTATCCCTTGTCATATAATTATTTACCTCCAGGTGATTAGTTTGCTGCTAGTTAATCACTGTCTTAGAGTGTGGTGGCTGCCAGGTGTGTGCGACGTCAAGCAGGTGTTCAAAGCTCCACTGGTTGGTGGGAATCACTAGACTCATTTATTATTCTGCTCACAGCTTGTGTGTTCATCTATTGTTTTGTTTTGTTTTCGGTATGATGTCGCATGCCGGCGACACGTCTGCCTCCCCACAGCCTTGCTGCCCATGGAAACCGGTAAGTGAGGTGCACCACTGTCTCTCTTGCTCTTCCTATCTCTTTTTCTTTCTATCTCTTCCTCATTCCTGCAGTAGTCTTGTCCTCCTTCCTCAGACATTCCCTTACGTGTTGACAATGACTGCAGCTCCTTTGCGTTGTCTCTCCTCACGCCGAGAGGGAATAGCCAGGTGACTCACTTCTCGGACACTGAGCTCACCCCAGTCTTGCCGGCCCCATCCTTTCTTCCATCCACCCATCCACCCCCACACCCTCTCCCTCTCACCCTGCTCCTGTCTTCTTGCAGCCTCACTCCTTTAACACGACATGACCAGAGGAAACTCACATGCCATTCTGTACTTGTCATGACAGCAACTCGCCATCTCTTTCACTTCTCTCGCTTCTCTGTCCCGTGTTTTGCTTCTGTGTTTTCTAGCAGCAGTTGTGATGTTTTGCTTACCATCATTGTGTGTTTGAGAGAGAGAGAGAGAGAGAGAGAGAGAGAGAGAGAGAGAGAGAGAGAGAGAGAGAGAGAATGATTATGGATGAAGTGTTATCTTTTTTATCTCTCAGATTTAAGTACTATTTGAAAGATAAGAGGAAGAGGTTATGATGAAATACATATTTCTGCACGAAAAAAAATAATAATGATAATAATCATCATAGTATTCTTAAGGCTTACACAGCTTTTTACCTGATTTAACGCGACTCTAACCTGCCATTTAGCCACCTAAGGCATACGTGAACATTACTTAACTAGACCAAGATGTCAAGTCTCCTGCTGTACATCCATCGCCAAGACCGCATATACTGCCTGTTACCGGCCACACACCAAGACCTGCTGTACATAACATGACTTCACCTACGTGCTCCCTTCAGTTCTTGTTGCTGTTGGATGTCTTCATGCTCATTAAGATGCCTTTCACATTATGCGGTTTCTCGCCGCATCTAAATGCGGTCCGGTCCCGGACGCAGCAGTCGACTAATAACGGTGTGAAGAGGGACATAAAAACTATAGTTTGCATGTCCCTCTTCACGCTGTGCGGGTGCAGGTGATTGAACGGTCCGGGCCCTGATGCAGTTGCGGCGTCCCACTGGTCTTGTCCGGTCCCGTACCCGTGCGCGGTGGCAGTGTGCTTTATTTTTAAATAAAAGTCTTCACGCTGCGTTTGGTAGCCGCACAGACATCGTGTGACAAACATATTTAGTGCTTTTCCAGAAGATTTACCTCTGACAATGGAGCAAGATAGTACTGCAGTAAAAAAAAAAAAAATAATAATAATAATAGATTAAATTATATATATATATATATATATATATATATATATATATATATATATATATATATATATATATATATATATATATATATATATATATATATATATATATATATATATATATATATATATATATATATATATATATATATATATATATATATATATATATATATATATATATATATATATATATATATATATATATATATATATATATATATATATATATATATATATATATATATATATATATATATATATATATATACGCTTCTTGTATACCTCAGACTGTGTAATTGTCTGTATAATTATATTCCCTCTCTTGCTAGTTAAACATGCACACAGTAATCTACGATCCATTCTTTAGTACTTGTTGCTGCAAACTGGGAAGAGAGTTTGGTTTCAATGTGTGCGGCAGCCGGATGATTGTGCGGCAGCAATCGCAAGCATTGCCGATCCGGCAGCCACACCTAGACACAGCAAGAAAAGGCATAATGTGAAAGGGGCTAAGACAGACAACTCCACAAAGGAGAGCAGAGTACTTATAGTCGCTGCTGATTATGCTGATCTAGATGCCATGCCCCCTTTTTTTCTTTCTCTTTTCATCGGACCAATTGACTGGTGCACTCATAAACTTCTCAAGACTTCCTCAAATTTTTATGCTTCGAATATCTTTTAGCATCTTATCGATTCTCCCTGTCCTAAGGCGCTTTTAGAAAAAAATGTTAATAGGAAAACAAGAATGGTATCAAAGTATAAAGTCTTAGAAAACTGTGGATACAAATAAACAGATAAATAAATATACGGGAGGTGGTGTTTATTGGAGCTCAGTAGAATAGCTCCTGGAGATGTGGCCCCTGTCAACAATCATATGGATGTGTTATTTGTAAATATGTTTATTTGTTTCCATGATTTTTCTGAAGAATTAGGACTTTGATATTATTATTGTTTTCTAATTGAGGTTTTTGCGAATTGGGTTAAAGCAAGGTCTGATGATAAGGTGACAAAAAGCAACCTAAAAACTTGAGGAAGTGGCAAGATCTTCATTATTTATTTATTTTTATTTATTCATTTTTTTATGCAGTAGGGACACTGACCAAGGGCAACAAAAATCCAATAAATAAAAAAAGCCCACTGAGATGCCAGTCCCAGAAAAGGGTCCAAAGCAGTAATAAAAAATTGAAGGATAAGTGTCTTAAAACCTCCCTCTTGAAGGAATTCAAGTCATAGGAAGGTGGAAATATAGAAGCAGGCAGGGAGTTCCAGAGTTTACCAGAGAAAGGGATGAATCATTGGGAATACTGGTTAACTCTTGCATTAGAGAGGTGGACAGAGTAAGGATGAGAGAAAGAAGAAAGTCTTGTGCAGCGGCGCCGCGGGAGGAGGGGAGGCATGCAGTTAGCAAGATCAGAAGAGCAGTTAGCCTGACAATAGCGGTAGAAGACAGCTAAAGATGCAACATTGCGGCTATGAGAGAGAGGCTGAAGACAGTCAGAGGAGAGGAGTTGATGAGACGAAAAACTCTTGATTCCAACCTGTCTAGAAG
The DNA here is from genome assembly GCF_035594125.1 of Scylla paramamosain. Taxonomy (NCBI): domain Eukaryota; kingdom Metazoa; phylum Arthropoda; class Malacostraca; order Decapoda; family Portunidae; genus Scylla; species Scylla paramamosain. The sequence continues at coordinate 15,583,415 of NC_087151.1, forward strand.
AGCGGTATGAGTGGAAACCCCCCAGACATGTGAAGCAAACTCCATACATGGACGGATAAGGCCCTTGTACAGAGTTAGCAGCTAAGGGGGTGAGAAAAACTAGCGGAGACGTTTCAGAATGCCTAACTTCAACCCTGTTTTAGCTAGAGATGAGATGTGAAGATTCCAGTTCAGATTATAAGTAAAGGACAGACCGAGGATGTTCAGTGTAGAAGAGGGGGACAGTTGAGTGTCATTGAAGAAGAGGGGATAGTTGTCTGGAAAGTTGTGTCGAGTTGATAGATGGAGGAATTGAGTTTTTGGGGCACTGAACAATACCAAGTTTGCTCTGCCCCAATCAGAAATTTTAGGAAGATCAGAAGTCAGCCGTTCTGTGGTTTCCCTGGGTGAAATGTTTACTTCCTGAAGGGTTGGACATCTATGAAAAGACGTGGTAAAGTGCAGAGTGGTATCATCAGCGTAGGAGTGGATAGGACAAGAAGTTTGGTTTAGAAGGTCATTGATGAATAATAAGAAGAGAGTGGGTGACAGGACAGAACCCTGTTAATAGATTTAGGAGAAGAACAGTGACCGTCTACCACAGCAGCAACAGAACGGTCAGAAAGGAAACTTGAGTTGAAGTTACAGAGAGAAGGATAGAAACCGTAGGAGGTTAGTTTGGAAATCAAAGCTTTGTGCCAGACTCTGTCAAAAGCTTTTGATATGTCCAAGGCAACAGCAAATGTTTCACCAAAATCTCTAAAAGAGGATGACCAAGACTCAGTAAGGAAAGCCAGAAGATCACCAGTAGAGCGGCCTTGATGGAACCCATACTGGCGATCAGGTAGAAGGTTATGAAGTGATAGATGTTTAAGAATCTTCCTGTTGAGGATAGATTCAAAAACTTTAGATAGGCAGGAAATTAAAGCACTAGCTCGGTAGTTTGAGGGATTAGAACGGTCACTCTTTTTAGGAACAGGCTGAATGTAGGCAAATTTCCAGCAAGAAGGAAAGGTAGATGTTGACAGACAGAGCTGGAAGAGTTTGAACACTAAGGTACAAACACGGAGGCACAGTTTCGGAGAACAATAGGAGGGACTCCATCAGGTCCATAAGCCTTCCGAGGGTTTAAGCCAGCAAGGGCATGGAAAACATCATTACGAAGAATTTTAATAGGTAGCATGAAGTAGTCAGATGGAGGAGAGGGAGGAACAAGCCCAGAATCGTCCAAGGTTGAGTTTTTAGCAAAGGTTTGAGCGAAGAGTTCAGCTTTAGAAATAGATGTGATGGCAGTGGTGCCATCTGGTTGAAATAGAGGAGGGAAAAAAGAAGAAGCAAAGTTATTGGAGATATTTTTGGCTAGATGCCAGAAGTCACGAGGGGAGTTAGATCTTGAAAGATTTTTACATTTTCTGTTAATGAAGGAGTTTTTGGCTAGTTGGAGAACAGACTTGGCATGGTTCCGGGCAGAAATATAAAGTGCATGAGATTCTGGTGATGGAAGGCTTAAGTACACTTTGTGGGCCATCTCTATCATGTATAGCACGAGAACAAGCTGTGTTAAACCGAGGTTTGGAAAGTTTAGGTCGAGAAAAAGAGTGAGGAATGTACGCCTCCATGCCAGACACTATCACCTCTTTTATGCGCTCAGCAGACAAAGACGGGTCTCTGACACGGAAGCAGTAGTCATTCCAAGGAAAATCAGCAAAATACCTCCTCAGGTCCCCCCAACTAGCAGAGGCAAAACGCCAGAGGCACCTTCACTTAGGGAGATCCTAAGAAGGGATTGGAGCGATAGGACAAGATACAGATATAAGATTGGGGTCGGAGGAGCCAAACGGAGAAGAGAGGTTGACAGCATAAGCAGAAGGATTAGAGGTCAGGAAAAGATCAACAATGTTGTGCGTATCTCCAAGACGGTCAGGAATACGAGTAGGATGCTACACCAATTGCTCTAGGTCATGGAGGATAACAAAGTGAACCATAAATTTCCCCACCAAGAGGGAAGAAGAGGTAGGGGGGCGTGGCTTCTAGATCAACTTAGCCTGCGGTGATTTTTTATTCATTTTTTTTTATTTTATAGTTACAATGGCTAAACAACAGATACCACGGTGATATTAATCCCTGCTGATTTCCCTAGTGATATCTTATTTAATTTCATTGATGTTTAATTTTTCTTACAATTTTTAGTCCACATTTTTTTCCGTTAATTTCAGATATCATTGGTCAATTGCGGAGTAATAAGAGCAAGCCAGGTTGTAATAAGATAATTTCTAGTTTCAAGCTGAGCTTCTCCCAGGCACTGGCCAACAGAGTGTCTGCTTGTCCCCACCAGTGTCACTACCCACTGGACCACGTTGGGGTCCTCGCGACGGGGATACAAACTAGGCTGGCCCACCTCACTCAACATTTTGTCATTATGAAGAAAAATATTCCATCTACAGTACTTAGCGTGCCAATCTGGTTCTTCTTATCGGGCACAGATGATTAAGAATTTAGTTAAATGTAACTGTTCAGCTGCTGTGTGCAGACTGTTTTGGTGAGACGCTGAATGATTAGCAAAATGAGAAAGACAAAAAAGACAGTGTGGAGCTCCATGTCACTAGTTTATATTCCCGCTTGCAAGCCTGACAGCCACAGCCAAACCTGCCGGGCCAGTCGTGCCTCACACTCAGCGCTGCCAGGCTCCAGCCTCAGCCCCGCTTCCATGTTGTGCGTTCCCACACCACTGGAGACTGCCGGATGTTTTCTAGCGTTGAAAGATTACTGGATTATCTTCAGTGTTCAAAATGCGGGAATATTGTTAATTCTGCGTCATCTGCATTCATTTATATTATGTTTGATTATATACAATCAATCTTTCTTCGACGTGGCTCACATTCCGGTGTTGAAAATTTAACTGGTAGACGCGTTATGTTCATTACGTATACGTTACAGGAAAACAAGAATAGTTGTGTGACAATGATGAGGTTGATATCTGTAAAGCATTCCTAAACTGTCCAGCTGATATGCAATCCTGTTTTTAGTCTCGGGTCACTCGCCACGAGTTCAGTCGTCTGTGATGTGATCAGTACAGGCGCACTGTGGTGTGCGTGTTGAACGTCATTCCAAGATGGAGACAACTTAAAACACATTTCCGCAGCACCATCACATCGCCAGGGATTATACAACACTTTCAGGGCTCACTGCTTCATGGCTCATGACTTGCGTATATAAGCTACATGAAAATGAATGCGTTGTGCTGCAGTTAAATGCGGCTGCTTATGAACGGGTAGCTACCCACCCAGCGGTGAAAACACGGTACATAGGTCACTGTTTGAAACATTCGTGTGTGTAGGTGATAGTGTGACAACAAAACGTAAGGTTTTCGTATTTGTATTGGACATACATTTCTCTTAATTACAGATCTTTACACGTAGGTAACGTAAGTTACATATCGTCGCTACCTCCATTGTATGGCCATACTTATAAGTGCATCACATGATAAATGCACTTGATCAGTTCCTCCTGCCACACCAGTGTGAGTCTAACACCTCTATTTATTTTCGAGGCTCATTGGGAGGATCTCCGACAGCTGCAACAATTTTATGATAAGTAAATGTAAAGTGATCATTAACATTGGTTCCGTTTTAATCGTCTAGCAATAATAATAACAACGATAACTTTAATACGGGGATGTTTTTTTTTTCTTTTTTTTTTTCTTTGAGAAGGAGTAGGTATTATTTGCTGGAATCCTGCTGGGCTGAGAGCAGGAGCACTGGGTCACCAGAAGGTAACTTGCCCATCAGTTTTCTGTAGGCGCCTCCCTCCTACAGCATTTTAACAAGTAGAGTAGATATTTTTTGTTAAAATTTTCAACTCCCTATCGGCGCCTTTCTAAACCATAATCAGCTGATGCAGCACGAAGTTGACCGCTCCTTACTGTGAAGAGACATGTGTAGATAATAAACACTTGTACATTTGTATGTATATATGTACACAGAAGCCTGTAAAACATCAGCAGAGGCTGCACTGTGGCATGTAACCTGCAGTGTACCATATAACACCTCCAGTCAGTGTATTCCAGCGTGTGGTGTGCAAACTGCGAAGTCTAGTGTTCTTTCATGCGTGGCAATAACACAGAAGGTGGCGTCACATTAGTCAATATGTGATGGGCATGAGCTCCAATGACGCGAATTAGCTGGCTGGGTGATTTGCTTTTGGGATCTGACTTGAGTTTACTCATAGCCTTTGGTAGAAGCTGCTCGGCAAACAACCAGCAAATGGGTCAAGTGCATTGAAATTGAAAGGATGTTGAGTGACCCCTATGGGGTGACCCTGCAGACAGCGTCAATTCATGCATTTTTACATCCAAGTCAAATCCCTGTATTGTAATACTGATTGATCTAGAAAATCCTTGTTCCATTATGCTATACGATAGTATACCAATAACAAGGTATAGTATTTGAAACTTCTATACTATACTCTATTAATAAATGAAGGCCAGTCCCGTAAACTTCTCAGTGGTCATAACTGAACAAAAACACAATCTTCTCTACTGTATTTAGAACACCAGGTGAGTTTAGGTAATGCTGTGACAACTGGCCTTCATCGCTGTTTATAGTGGAGAAGTACATGAGGTCTGTACCTGAAGTACATGTGACATTGCTAGTCAGTCACTATGAGGACACCAGTAAATTTGCCCCTAACAAAATCTCACTACCCAAGTTCATGCTCGTTGAATTTTGCTAAGTGTGATGCCAGCCTGTCTCTCACTTCCTGGGGCTACCAACTACCTTTGTGTGGCTGGGGGTTTGCTGCAACTAGCATGGCATTGTCACATTGGTGTCAAGAGCATCCTGTTACTACCACAGACTTGGTGGGAATCCACACTATGAAGCATCTCAGTCTTTTCTGATCCTTACTGTGTTGCAGCATGTCTGTCTTACAAAATGAAGGTTTATAGACGACTACTCCATCTATTACCCTCCCATGAGGTCCTGTCTGTGTGCAGCTTTCTTGAAGTCCTCAACACCTGGTCCTCACATTATGCTCCTTTTTTTCAAGACCTGTAACCTAGTATAGGTGTGTTGAAGGTGAATCTTGCAAGTGGGCAAGGAGGTGGCCATGAAAGTAAGGAGACATCACCATCCTACTACTTCGGCTCCAGCTTTCATCCTTGATTCACGTTCCCATCCACAATTGTATTCACCAGTTACAGTGAGTTCCTGAACTTAGTACTATGTACACTGTTTCAGTGGTACAATAAACAGGATTTAAGTTCTATTTCTTGGGGAAGTTGTTGGTAAAGGCCAATGTTTCACTTCCTCGTGAAATGTCTTGCTGTTGTGAGTGCATGTTGCTTGACAAAGTTGTTGCATGAAATATAACTACATCTGCTGCCCTAGAATGTAATTAGAGTATGAGGCTGATTCATTCACTTGATTTATTATGCATGAGGAACCTTAATTAACTTAATTAATTGTAAGATCTTAAATATGATAATGAGTGTAAAGCAAGTGTATAAACCCCAGTATTATAAACCCATAGCATTATGGTGCAGGTGTTGACAATAAGAACAGAATAATAGTAAGTAGGAACAGAGACCTGCCTTCTCTGGAGTTTGTCAGTGTCCTCCAATATTGCCATCCTTCTGATGTTCACCCTCCCCCAGGCCTGCGGGATATACTCAAGTCATGGCAAGAGATGTGCAATGAAATTTCTATGAAGTCATATGATTACCTGGACTACCGGGACCACCACTTTGACTCTGACCTGGAGGTGTTTGCGGCCAGTGTGAGGGAGCTGCTGCGCCGCATCCACATAATGGTGGAGAAGGAACACGAGGAGATCTGGGAGACACCCATGGCCTATAAGATGCTGGCTAGGTAGGGAAGTGGAAGATGGCATGCTAAGCCTTAACTCAGCATAGATATGGGACATTGTTTATATCTCTTTCTTCATATCCCTTGCTGTCTAATGCTTTTAAGTCTACTCTCAAGAAGAGGATTCTGAAGCATCTGTCTGCTCATAACTTACTTTCTGATTGCCAGCATGGATTCCACAAAGGACAGTTCACTGGTGATCTTCCAGATTTCCTTACTGAAAACTCTTAAGAATCTTTTTAAGCTCTCAGCCAGCCTCTTCCTCACAAAAAAGAAAAAAGATAATATCTGGGGCAACCTTGTGTACAATTTTGTTGACTAATAATTCCAGTATTGTGGACATATTCCTTGGCAGGTTTGAGAAGATTGCTACTGTGGTGCCTCAGCTGGATGTAGAGGGTAAATATAAGAGGATCTTGGCAAGATACCACCAGGAGATAGAGAAAGTCTCGCGCATTTATTGCCGTCAGTGTGAAAGTCCACCACAGCTCCGAGGTCTCCCTCCTGTAGCTGGTGAGGGAATGAAGTTTTATTTTTACCCTCTACTTTGAATTGCAGGAACTCATGACTTACAGAAACTATAAGTTCCCCAAACTTCCTTTTCATGAATAATAAAGGGAGAGTGCAGTGTTACTGTGGCCAAAACTTAATGCCACTCCTGTTTTGTTATCATTATATATTTTGATGAACACAGTAATTGCAGACTGGAGCACAGAAATTGTATTAGCACAAAACTTTTATCACTATCCATTGTCCCCTTAATGTATTGTATACACAGATTATTCAACAAGGAAATTAATCATCTCTTACAGGAAAGATTCAGTGGGCTCGCAGTCTTTTCCTTCACCTGGAAGAACCAATGATGTTCTTCAAGGATCACCCAATGCTACTGAAAATGCCAGAGGGAAAGGAGGCAGTAAAGAAATATAATCGTATTGGAAGAACACTGGTACAATATGAGTTGGCATATTATGATGCCTGGAGGAAACAGAGTGTAAGTATTTTGTATCTTGAGAAATTATATTCAGTTAGTACTTAATAAAATTTCACCTGCTATGTTTGTAAAATATCTACTTTACTGTTCTCACAGATGAATGACATCCAAAAGTCACTTCGATGCACACTAGTGGTGCGGCGGCCAGACACTGAGGAGCTGTATGTCAATTGGGACCCAAGAATCTCAACACTGCTGCATGAAGCCACCAAGATCCAGCAGCTGGGCTTTGATGTACCATACATGACACAGCTCCTCCTCAACAGAGCACCACTACTACTCAAGAAAAGAGACATAGTCAAGGTGAGTGACAAGCACACTTGATCATTGTTGCACCTCTTGCTGTACATAAATGCAATTAAAGCCTGTAGGTATGCAGATATTAAAAAAAGAGGTCTAACATATGTTACATGAAGAAAAATTAGTGATATGAAGTATCAAGATCTATACATGTTCTTTGTATGTGAGTCAGCATACAAAGAATTAAACGAGGTCTTATCATCTTGTCCATGATGAAAATACTGTTTCGTCAGCAGCACCTGCTGAATGAACACACCCGAGTGTTGGACAAAGTTAGCAAGAGTCTAACCCCCCTGCTGGTCCCACATGTCACCAGACTGAAGGAGGCACTGAATCCTCTCCTCATCAGCCTCACCTGGTCTTCCATCCAGGCACACAGCTACTTTGACCAGGCATTCCAGGCTGTCAGAACCTTTGAGGTGCTTATTGACAGGTGAGTCACTATCTCACACTTGGTATGAGTTACCTATCTTGTTGTCTAGATCTTTATATGAATATATTATATATCTACTTATATCTTCAGTTTTAAGCCTCCTCCATAAGGGACTGTAATGAAGTAACTATATATATATTCTTCCTATATATATATATATATATATATATATATATATATATATATATATATATATATATATATATATATATATATATATATATATGGTCATTTTTCTTTTCATATTACTATGTGTTTTCTGTATATATGGAAATGATGCCCCATTTAAACAACACCAATATTTCCTCAAGTCTACATATGCACTTGACAGAGTGAATGACATCTTCCACCACCGCATGGAGGGTGTGCTGGCAGCCATGTCCAGTGTGAGACTGTATGTACTGCCTGACACATCACCCTGGACACTGGATCTGTTTGTGCACAATACTTGGCTCACCTGCTGTCAAGCTGCTCAAGTGAGTAATAATGAACATTTCTTTATCTATATGAATAAATCTACTAAAGAAATACTTCTGTTATACACCTCTTTTAGCTGTCTGCAACAACAAGTTTCCAGCATGATAGTACAGTAGGGTATGTCACAATGAACATGATATATTCTAATGTAGTGTTCATTATGGCAAATGTGTGTTATCATGACTGAAGTACCTACGGGAGAAAATTAATTGGTTACAGGAAACAAGAAAATAATGTAAAAAATAATGTTTTTTTTTTTAAATACATCAAACTGAGCATATTTGCACTACTACATTTGAGATAACATGCCTAGTCCTAACTTCTTACCACCCTGTGTTTTGCACATTATCACCCTGAATTTTGCACTGCTTTGACAAGTATCAATCACATTTACCTACTGTCAACATCACACACATACATGCAGTAAATCCCACCTAGGTTGGAGCCGTCTCTCTCTCTCTCTCTCTCTCTCTCTCTCTCTCTCTCTCTCTCTCTCTCTCTCTCTCTCTCTCTCTCTCTCTCTCTCTCTCTCTCTCTCTCTCTCTCTCTCTCTCTCTCTCTTTCCTGTCCTCCTTCTCCCCCTCCCTCCTTCCCTCCCTCCCTCCCCTCCCTCCCTCCCTTATTGAGAAAGTAAGAAGAATCTTAAGGATTGCTAAATAGAGTGAGACTAATTGAGAGTGAAAATGGAATTATATATACAAGTGAGAAAGAGTGAGAAAGGATTAAACAAAAATGACAAAATGAATGAGGGGGAGAGAGAGAGAGAGAGAGAGAGAGAGAGAGAGAGAGAGAGAGAGAGAGAGAGAGAGAGAGAGAGAGAGGTATCATACTGTACAAGTTGATTTCTATCTCTTGTTTGTTGGGGTACTGCTCTGTAGTGTAGAAAGACATAAGAATATAAGAAATAAGGGAAGCTGCAAGAAGCTATCAGGCCTACACGTGGCAGTCCCTGTCTGAAATATACCTACCTATTTCCACCTATCATCTCCATCCATAAATCTCTCTAATCTCCTCTTAAAGCTCTCCAGTGACTCAACACTAACAACCTGATTACTGAGTCTGTTCCATTCATCTACCACTGCATTTGGGAACCAATTCCTTATCTCTTTTTTTAACCTAAATGTTTCAAGCTTGAACATTTTGCTTACATCACCCTTATTGTAACCCATATACCACTTAAAGACTTCTATCAGGTCCCCTCTTAACCTATGTCTCTCTAAAGAATGTAAATTTAACAGCTTCAGTCTCGCTTCGGAAGGGATACTCCTCATCCCCTGTATCCTTTTAGTCATTCTTTTTTTTTTTCTTTTTTTTTTTTTTTTTATGTAGGAAGGACACTGGCCAAGGGCAACAAAAATCTAATAAAAAAAAATGCCCACTGAAATGCCAGTCCCATAAAAGGGTCAAAGCAGTGGTCAAAAATTGATGAATAAGTGTCTTGAAACCTCCCTCTTGAAGGAATTCAAGTCATAGGAAGGTGGAAATACAGAAGCAGGCAGGGAGTTCCAGAGTTTACCAGAGAAAGGGATGAATGATTGAGAATACTGGTTAACTCTTGGGTTAGAGAGGTGGACAGAATAGGGGTGAGAGAAAGAAGAAAGTCTTGTGCAGCGAGGCTGCAGAAGGAGGGGAGGCAAGCAGTTAGCAAGATCAGAAGAGCAGTTAGCATGAAAATAGCAGTAGAAGACAGCTAGATATGCAACATTGCGGCGGTGAGAGAGAGGCTGAAGACAGTCAGTTAGAGGAGAGGAGTTGATGAGACAAAAAGCTTTTGATTCAACTCTGTCTAGAAGAGCAGTATGAGTGGAACCCCCCAGACATGTGAAGCATACTCCATACATGGACGGATAAGGCCCTTGTACAGAGTTAGCAGCTGGGACGGTGAGAAAAACTGGCGGAGATGTCTCAGAACGCCTAACTTCATAGAAGCTGTTTTAGCTAGAGATGAGATGTGAAGTTTCCAGTTCAGATTATAAGTAAAGGACAGACCAAGGATGTTCAGTGTAGAAGAGGGGGACAGTTGAGTGTCATTGAAGAAGAGGGGATAGTTGTCTGGAAGGTTGTGTCGAGTGATAGATGAAGGAATTGAGTTTTTGAGGCATTCAACAATACCAAGTTTGCTCTGCTCCAATCAGAAATTTTAGAAAGATCAGAAGTCAAGCGTTCTGTAGCTTCCCTGCGTGATATGTTTACCTCCTGAAGGGTTGGACATCTATGAAAAGACGTGGAAAAGTTCAGGGTGGTATCATCAGCGTAGGAGTGGATAGGACAAGAAGTTTGGGTTAGAAGATCATTAATGAATAATAAGAAGAGAGTGGGTGACAGGACAGAACCCTGAGGAACACCACTGTTAATAGATTTAGGAGAAGAACAGTGACCGTCTACCACAGCAGCAATAGAACGGTCAGAAAGGAAACTTGACATGAAGTTACAGAGAGAAGGATAGAAACCGTAGGAGGGTAGTTTGGAAATCAAAGCTTTGTGCCAGACTCTATCAAAAGCTTTTGATATGTCCAAGGCAACAGCAAAAGTTTCACCAAAATCTCTAAAAGAGGATGACCAAGACTCAGTAAGGAAAGCCAGAAGATCACCAGTAGAGCGGCCTTGACGGAACCCATACTGGCGATCAGATAGAAGGTTGTGAAGTGATAGATGTTTAAGAATCTTCCTGTTGAGGATAGTTTCAAAAACTTTAGATAGGCAGGAAATTAAAGCAATAGGATGGTAGTTTGAGGGATTAGAACGGTCATCCTTTTTAGGAACAGGTTGAATGTAGGAAAACTTCCACCAAGAAGGAAAGGTAGATGTTGACAGACAGAGCTGAAAGAGTTTGACTAGGCAAGGTGCAAGCACAGAGGCACAGTTTCGGAGAACAATAGGAGGGACCCCATCAGGTCCATAAGCCTTCCGAGGGTTTAGGCCAGCAAGGGCATGGAACACATCATTGCGAAGAATAAAGTAGTCAGAGGGTGGAGGAGAGGGAGGAACAAGCCCAGAATCGTCCAAGGTAGAGTTTTAGCAAAGGTTTGAGTGAGGAGTTCAGCTTTAGAAATAGATGTGATAGCAGTGGTGCCATCTGGTTGAAATAGAGGAGGGAAAGAAGAAGAAGCAAAGTTATTGGAGATATTTTTGGCTAGATGCCAGAAATCACGAGGGGAGTTAGATCTTGAAAGGTTTTGACATTTTCTGTTAATGAAGGAGTTTTTGGCTAGTTGGAGAACAGATTTGGCATGGTTCTGGGCAGAAATATAAAGTGCATGAGATTCTGGTGATGGAAGGCTTAAGTACCTTTGGTGCGCCATCTCTCTATCATGTATAGCACGAGAACAAGCTGTGTTAAACCAGGATTTAGAAGGTTTAGGACGAGAAAAAGAGTGAGGAATGTACGCCTCCATGCCAGACACTATCACCTCTGTTATGCGCTCAGCACACAAAGACGGGTCTCTGACACGGAAGCAGTAGTCATTCCAAGGAAAATCAGCAAAATACCTCCTCAGGTCCCCCCAACTAGCAGAGGCAAAATGCCAGAGGCACCTTCGCTTAGGGGGATCTTGAGGAGGGATTGGAGCGATAGGATAAGATAAAGATATGAGATTGTGATCGGAGGAGCCCAACAGAGAAGAAAGGGTGACAGCATAAGCAGAAGGATTAGAGGTCAGGAAAAGGTCAAGAATGTTGGGCGTATCTCCAAGACGGTCAGGAATACGAGTAGGGTGTTGCACCAATTGCTCTAGGTCATGGAGGATAGCAAAGTTGTAGGCTAGTTTACCAGGATGGTCAGTGAAGGGAGAGGAAAGCCAAAGCTGGTGGTGAACATTGAAGTCTCCAAGAATGGAGATCTCTGCAAAAGGGAAGAGGGTCAGAATGTGCTCCACTTTGGAAGTTAAGTAGTCAAAGAATTTCTTATAGTCAGAGGAGTTAGGTGAGAGGTATACAGCAGATAAATTTAGTTTGAGAGTGACTCTGTAGTCGTAGCCAGATGGTGGAAAACTCGGAAGATTCAAGAGCGTGGGCACGAGAGCAGGTTAACTCTTTCCTTCCGGCAATCGTATATATACGATTGCAAAAATGCGTCCGTAGCGACGGTTATCATACCGGTAATCAAGAATTTTCGCGCCTCAATTTTGAGGTCCAAGCGCGGTTTCTCGAGTCAGATGGTGTGAGTGGAAGTGTCTGGCATGTTTCCACATGTAGTGTTGTCACTAGCTCTGGAAATTTAGCAGTAACTAAGCTATTTTCCCTTTCTCCGGGCGACACTTGGCAACCCCAGCGACCCGCCGGGTGGAAAGCACTCACTGGGTGGAAAGCACTATGATAAGTGTGAAGAGAAATCCTGATAAGAGCCAGGGATCTCAGATCATAACTCAACATGGAGCAGGACACAACATATGTATTTAGCAGTGCTTCTGAGTTTGAAGACAGTGACAGTGAATATTTAGAAGAAGAAGCTGAAGAAAGCGAAGACATTAGTGAGGACTCGGAAAATGATTTACAGGATCCACCTGTTTTATCAGAACAGAGAGATGATACCTATCATTCTTTATTGTTAATTTTTTCATTATCTTCGATTTTATAATAAAATGGTAGAAGGTAACTTGTCAGAGAGAGAGAGAGAAAGAGAGAGAATGTTATTTGCCTGAAACTTGATGTGAAAAGGGATGAAATCTCTCTCTCTCTCTCTCTCTCTCTCTCTCTCTCTCTCTCTCTCTCTCTCTCTCTCTCTCTCTCTCTCTCTCTCTCTCTCTCTCTCTCTCTCTCTCTCTCATTGGATCATTGGAAGTGTACAATTTCCCCTCCAAGATGAGAGAGAGAGAGAGAGAGAGAGTGAGAGAGAGAGAGAGCGAGAGAGTGTGTGTGCGCGCGGCGTCATCGCTCTCCGGGCTGTTTCTGGATGACGGATCACACAGCGGGAGGAGGAGGAATCCTTTATAAGGCATAAACTCAACTTTCAGAGGTCACATCGAGCTACAAAGTATATCATTGTATTCAGAATAACAAAGAGAAAATAATTATTAGTATTCAAACAATTTTCTGACAATTTCTAGGTTTACCATTTTTAGCTGTCATACAAAACAGGAAAATAATTTAAGCGCTGGAAAGAAAGGGTTAAGTCATTGCGCACATAAACGCAGCATCCAGCTTTGGATTGAAAATGAGGATAGAGAAAGTAGGAAGGAACAGAAAAGGGGCTACTGTCAGTTGCCTCAGACACCTGAGTTTCAGTGAGGAAAAGATGTGGTTTAGAAGAGGAGAGGTGGTGTTCTACAGATTGAAAATTAGATCTTAGACCTCGAATGTTGCTGAAGTTAATGAAGAAAAAGTTGAGGGGGGTGTCAAGACACTTAGGGTCGTCAACAGAAAGGCAGTCCGACCTGGGGACATTTATGGTCCCCTCCCCAGATGGGGACTCCGAGGCTGGTGTAGGAATCGCCATGATAATTTTAAAATTTTTGAGTGAAGGGTGTGTGTGTTATTAGGTGCTTGTAGTTTTGTGTGGAGGAAGAGAGTTGTCTTTAGAGGGCAGGCTGTGACTGCCCCCTTGTGTTGTGAGACACAAAGGGAAACATTCAGTGAGGTCACAGCTGGGTTTAATGATAAGTTCACAGCACCCCCTGAACAGTGCTTTAGACCTCACTGGAAGTAATTATCGTTTCGGCAGGTGTCTACTGCCTCCTTTGCACTGATTCTAATAGACCTATATCCTTCCTGTAACATGGGAACCAGAACTGCACAGTGTAGTCTAGACAAGGTCTGACCAGCACCAAATATAACTTTAATGTTACTTCAGGATTTCTACTTTTAGCACTCCTAAAAATTAATCCTAATACCCTATTTGCCTTTGTTTCTGGCCTCTATGCATTGCTTTCCTAGACGGAGTTCAGAGCTAACTATAACTCCTAAATTTTTTTTGTACCCTGAACCTACCAGAGCTTTGTTGTTTATTGTGTACCTACTGTGTGGGTTTCCTCTACCTATGCTAAGTACTTTGCATACTAGGCTGCTGTATGTTATATAAAAACTGGTGATACAGAGAGCCCACCCTGCCTGTGTCCAGCCCGAGGCAGAGGTGGATGCCAACTGCTGAGGAGTGCAGAGCGGGACAAGGCGAGAGACAAGGCAGGTGACACTACTGTTTCGCGCCTAAAGTGTGCAAAGGTGGCGGACAGAGCAGGGTAGTGTCTAAACTGGGACAACATCCTTGTCCCTTATCTCTGACAGATTAGGGGGGAGAGGTGACAGGAAGGGAGGTTTGAGACAAGATGAAAGAAGGGAGAGGAAAGGAGGAAAGGGAGGAAAGGACAGGCAGCAGATAGGTGAACAGCAGCTTGCACAGCTGGTGAGTTAGTCGTGTTAGTTTTAGCTTGTTATTCCATTAAATTCTCATCAAAATTTCAGTGCATGCATGAATGGTGAGTTCATCTTGTCAGTTTTGGTTCATTATTCCAGTTAAATTTTCATTAAAATTCCAATGCTCACACAAGTGGCAAGTTCATTATGCCAGTTTTGGTTCGTTATTCCAATTAAGTATTCATTAAAATTTCAGTACGTTATTGCAGTTGTATGTTGTAATGTAACTGACTGTCTTCAGCCTCTCTCTCACCACCACAATGTTGCATATCTAGCTGTCTTCTACCACTATTTTCATGCTAACTGCTCTTCTGATCTTGCTAACTGCATGCCTCCCCTCCTCCCGCGGCCTCGCTGCACAAGACTTTCTTCTTTCTCTCACCCCTATTCTGTCCACCTCTCTAATGCAAGAGTTAACCAGTATTCTCAATCATTCATCCCTTTCTCTGGTAAACTCTGGAACTCCCTGCCTGCTTCTGTATTTCCACCTTCCTATGACTTGAATTCCTTCAAGAGGGAGGTTTCAAGACACTTATTCATCAATTTTTGACCACTGCTTTGACCCTTTTATGGGACTGGCATTTCAGTGGGCATTTTTTTTTTTTTTTTTATTAAATTTTTGTTGTCCTTGGCCAGTGTCCTTCCTACATAAAAAAAAAAAAAATGACTGTCCGTTGTGACATACCCTACTGTTTATGACAGGCCAAAGACAGGCAGTCCATTGGTGGTACGGCTGTTAGTTGTAATGAGATGGAGCTCCCAAAGATTTATCTTGTAGGGAGCTATGAATCAAATTATTATTAATTTCCTTATTTTAAGGTCGAGTACTATAAAAAAAAAAGTTGACCACCAGAAAAGTTTATTATAGAGGATTCAATAGTGTAGGAATTAATAATTTTCTGCATCTAACCTTTCATAGTGTCTTACAGTATTGTCACCCATAAGTTGAAGCCTTTCCTCTTCAACTCTCATTTCCATTCCTCTCCACCAGGAGCTCAATAGCCGGAGTCGTGTAGTGGAGGACGCAGTGCTGGAGCTGATAGAGCTGGTGTTGATGGGAGTGGAGGGTGGTGGGGCAGGTGACCAGGGCAGTTACAGTTTCCTTACTGCTGATGATCTCGATGATGCCACAGACTTGGATGACTCTCGCTCAGGTTATTGTCATTTGCTAATTTAATTATTTAATTTCAGAAGCCCATAGAAACATAAATAAGTAAGTATATGTAGCTGTGCAAGTGAAGGAATCATAGTTTCATATAGCAATGTACAGCTGTTTATGGATGAAATAGTTAAATCAAATGTATTCCTGTAATTTACTTGTTAGTTAAAATAATAGCCTATATTGTACTGATAGCTGTTTCTGAATTTTTGCTCAACTTTGTTGGTCATCTACATAAAATGAAGTGTCAGATGATTTACTAACAGATTCTAAGAGTCCTGATGGCCACAAATTATTGTCCAAATGACATCTGCCCACAGTGTCATCGGGAGGAGGGTCGTCACGCCGCAGCCCTGTGCCCACAGCAGAGGGGCCCTTTGCTGCCACACTGGAGCTCCCCTCAAAGAGCCTCACACCACAGGAGAAGGTTGCTAGAAAGAAAAGAGAGATGAGGGAAAAGGTAATCATCAATCACCTGCCTTGTGTATATATTGTGATGGAATTGTTTAGAGTATTGCACTAAGTTACAAACACATTAATCAGTAAAGTGTACTTTTTATGTATCATCCAAAATATTATACTACTTGTCTCACTCTTTGAGAACTAGTTTCTTCTTATATCTTTCTTAAATTATTTCTAACCTGGAACCTGTTACTTTTAGCCCTATCCTGATTACTAACTCAAAGGGTTTGTTTTATATCATCCCTGTTTTTATCCCTTATACCACTTAAATACCTCTATCTAATCCCCTCTTATTCTATACCTCTCCAACAAATATAAATATAAAAGTATTAATCCCTTCTTGGAAGAGATATTTCTCATTCCTGGTATCTTATTGTCACTCTCTTCTGTATTGACTCCAACAGATCTATATCTCATATGGGAACCAAAATTGCACAGCGTAGTTTAAACTCTGACCTCACAGACATTTCTCCGACACTAACTGGTTTTTCTGAAGGTGGAGTCAGCAGCCCGTGATCTTCGTCGGACTTACCACAGGCGAGTGTTGGATGTGCTGATCAGATCTGTACGTGGTGCCCTCGACTCCATCCGCCGCCACACCTCAGTCACCTCTCCCCGTGGTAAAGGTGGGCGTATGTTTGGATGTGTGTTGGACTCCAATACTGATCTGTGCATTCAGTTTAGCTTTCTTCTTTGAGTAATAAATAGCTTTTATTGACTTGTCCATCCTCACTGCCTCAATCCCTTTTCATAATATATCTCTACTGAACACCAATACACAATCTAGTAAGGGAAGGATTATGATAGGAAGGTGATTTGTTGTAATATTGCAGACCCTGGGCATGTTTCAGGGCTGTCATTATCTTCATGTGTGCTGCAAGATTGTGAATATGCTAATGTGTTAATGTAGACTCAGTTGAGGTTGTGATGAGTTGGCTAGTTCATGCACTGCTCCTAAGAAAAGTGTATTGCAGTCGTATAAATTTTGGTTACCAAGAACCAAAACAAAAACGTTAGTTTTTGTTTTGCTTCATGAAAATCATGAGGGTTTTCAGTGGTATAAGTGTACCTTTAAGTACAAGATCAGTAAGATAAAAGAAGCAAAGTAGGAAAGAACATTAAAAAGTGGCATCACCTAGGTGCATTATGGTGAACTTGTAGAAATGTAGTGACTAGCATAACAGTTAATATAAGCAATACCGTGTCTTTCTAGGTGATGCAACAGGGCGTGGACATGGCCCAGTGCATGCAGAGAGCCAAGGGGTGGCACTGGTGGAGCTGAGTGCCTCTCTGGTGTCTCCTGGTGTGCAGGTTACCCCAAGTCTAATGGAGGTGCAGGAAGCCATCAGTAAGGTGGCCAAGATCATATTATCAACAGCAAAGGGTGTGTCCCAGTGGGTGCGCTGCCGCAAGGAGGATGTGAGTATACCTGTAATATACATTGGCATGTCTGAATGTGTATTGATCTATCCTTTATGAAAACTCTTGTAGAGTACTTAAGCTGTAGAGTGACACAAAGATGAACCTAAAGGATCTTTCATCAAACATATCAACTTGCTACTGAACCCTCGTGCCAGAACAAAACCTAAGAACCAAAGTTTCCTTTTTAAATTAAGGACCAAAGCTTCCTGGTATGAAGATTTTAAGGTATGTGAGCACTTTGTCAGGTCCTTAATTTTGCAGGTGGGTGAGCCTGTCAAAAGGACCGAAGGAACAGTTGGATCTCGTCGGGGATGGAAGATCAGAGAGGAGATACTGGAGGTGCCAGGCATGCCCAAGAACTACTATACACATGTCTATGAGAGCAAGGATGTCTCCAAGATCATGAGTCAGATGGTTAACTCCTTCCAGTCCACTAAAAATGTTGGTTTTTTTTTTTTTTTTTTTTTTTTTTTTTTTTTTTTTTTTTTTAGCATACACTCCATATCTTGCAGTTTGAATTAATATTTGTGATATGTTGAGAATCATGACTGCTACTTAGTATATAAACCACTCATCAATAACGTATTCACTTACCAAACTCACCTTCACACACAGTAGACACCTGCCAAAACGATAATTACTTCCAGTGAGGTCTAAAGCACTGGATCAGGGGTGCTGAAAACTTATCATTAAACCCAACTGTGACCTCACTGAACATCTCCCTTTGTGTCTCACAACACAAAGGGGCATTCACAGCCTGCCCTCTAAAGACAACTCTCTTCCTTCGCACAAAGCTACATTCACTTAATTACACACACGCCCTTCACTCAAAATTCAAAATTATCATGATGACTCCTACACCAGCCTCAGAGTCCTCATCTGGAGAGGGGACCACAAAAGTCCCCACGTCGGACTGCTCTTCTGGTATCAACCCTAAGTATCTTGATATCCCCCCCCCTCACAACTTTTTCTTTATTAACTTCTGCAACATTCATGGTCTAAGATATAATTTTCAATCTCTAGAACATCACTTCTCCTTTACTAAACCTCATCTTCCTTTCCTCACTGAAACACAGGTGTCTGAGGCAACTGACATTAGCCCCTTTTCTGTTACCTCCTACTTTCTCTATCCTCATTTTCAGTCCAAAGCTGGATGTTGCATCTATGTGAACAACAACATAACCTGCTCTTGTGCCCACACTGTTAAATCTTGGGAATTTTCTACCATCTGGCTATGACTACAGAGTCATTCTCAAACTAAACTTATCTGTGCTGTATAACTCTCACCTAACTCCTCTGACTACAAGAGATTTTTTGACTACTTAACTCCTAAAGTGGAGCACATTATGACTCTTCCCTTTTGCGGAGATCTCCATTCTTGGAGACTTCAGTATTCACCACCAACTTTGGCTTTCCTCTCCTTTCACTGACCATCCTGGTGAACTAACTTGCTATCCTCCATGACCTAGAGCAACTGGTACAACACCCTACTCATGTTCCTGACTGTCTTGGATATACTCCCAACATTCTTGACCTTTTCCTAACCTCTAATCCTTCTGCTTATGCTGTCACCCTATCTTCTCCATTGGGCTCCTCTGATCACAATCTCATATCTATATCTTGTCTTATCACTCCAATCCCTCCTCAGGATCCCCAAAGGGGATGTGCCTATGGCATTTTGCCTCTGTTAATTGGATGGAGCAGAGGAAGTATTATGCTGATTTTCCTTGGAATGACTGCTGCTTTCATGTCAGAGACCCATCTCTGTAAGCTGAGCGCATAACAGAGGTGATAATGTCTGGCATGGTGTACATTACTCACTCTTTTCTCGACCTAAACATTCCAAACCTTGGTTTAACATATCCTTTTCTTGTGCTATACATAATAGAGAGGTGGCCCACAAAGGATATTTGAGCCTTCCATCACCTGAATCTAATGCACTTAATCTTTCTGCCTGGAATCATCCCAAGTCTGTTCTCCAACTAGGCAAAGATTCCTTCATTAATAGAGTATCAAAATCTCTCAAGATCTAACTCCCCTCTTGAGTTCTAGCCAAAATCATCTCCAGTAACTTTGCTTTTTCATCTTTCCCTCCTTTATTTCAACCCAATGGCACCACTGCCATCTCATCTATTTCTAAAACTGAACTCTTCATTTGCTCAAACCTTTGCTAAAAACTCAACCTTTGATGATTCAGGGCATGTTCCTCCTTCTCCACCCTCTGACTACATGCTACCCATTAAAATTCTTTGCAGTGATGTTTTCCGTGCCCATGCTGGCCTAAACCCTTGGAAGGCTTGTGGACTTGATGGGTCCTTCCTAGTCAAATTTTTTCAACTCTGTCTCTCAACATCTACCTTTCCTTCTTGCAGGAAGTTTACCTACATTCTGCCTGTTCTTAAAAAGGTGACTTCCAATCCCTCAAACTACCATCCTATCGCTTTAATTTCCTGCCTATCTAAAGTTTTTGAATCTTTTCTCAACAGGAAGATTCTTAAACATCTATCACTTCACAACCTTCCATCTGATCACAAGTATGGGTTACTTCAAGGCCACTCTACTGGTGATCTTCTGGCTTTCCTTACTGAGTCATGGTCATCCTCTTTTAGAGGTTTTGGTGAAACTTTTGCAACAGCAAAAGTTTCACCAACTCTATCAAAAGTTTCACCACTCTATCAAAAACTTTTGATAGAGTCTGGCACAAAGCTTTGATTTGCAAACTATCCTCTTACAGTTTCTATCCTTCTCTGTAACTTCATCTCAAGTTTCCTTTCTGACTGTTCTATTGCTGCTATGGTAGACAGTCACTGTTCTAAATCTATTAATAGTAGTGTTCTTTTAGGGTTCTGTCCTGCCACACACTCTCTTCCTATTATTCATCAATGACCTAAACCAAACTTCTTGTCCTATCTGCTCCTTTGCTGATGGTACCACCCTGCACTTTTCCATGTCTTTTCCTAAACATCCAACCCTTCAGGAAGTAAACAATTCATGCAGGGAATCCACAGAATGCCTGACCTCTGATCTCTCTAAAATTTCTGATTGGGGCAGAGCTAACTTAGCATTGTTCAATGCCTCAAAAACCCAATTCCTCCATCTATCAGCTCGACACAACCATTCAGACAACTATCCTCTCTTCTTCACTAACATTCAACTGTCCCCATCTTCTATACTGAACATCCTCAGTCTATCCTTTACTTATAATTTTTTTTTTTTTTTAAGTAGGAAGGACACTGGCCAAGGGCAACAAAAATCTAATGAAAAAATGCCCACTGAAATGCCAGTCCCATAAAAGGGTCAAAGCAGTGGTCAAAAATTGATGAATAAGTGTCTTGAAACATCCCTGTTGAAGGAATTCAAGTCATAGGAAGGTGGAAATACAGAAGCAGGCAGGGAGTTCCAGAGTTTACCAGAGAAAGGGATGAATGACGGAGAATACTGGTTAACTCTTGCGTTAGAGGTGGACAGAATAGGGGTGAGAGAAAGAAGAAAGTCTTGTGCAGTGAGGCCGCGGAAGGAGGGGAGGCATGCAGTTAGCAAGATCAGAAGAGCAGTTAGCATGAAAATAGCGGTAGAAGACAGCTAGATATGCAACATTGCGGCGGTGAGAGAGAGGCTGAAGACAGTCAGTTAGAGGAGAGTTGATGAGATGAAAAGCTTTTGATTCCACCCTGTCTAGAAGAGCAGTATGAGTGGAACCTCCCCAGACATGTGAAGCATACTCCATACATGAACGGATAAGGCCCTTGTACAGAGTTAGCAGCTGGGGGGGGGTGAGAAAAACTGGCGGAGACGTCTCAGAATACCTAACTTCATAGAAGCTGTTTTAGCTAGAGATGAGATGTGAAGTTTCCAGTTCAGATTATAAGTAAAGGACAGACCGAGGATGTTCAGTGTAGAAGAGGGGGACAGTTGAGTGTCACTGAAGAAGAGGGGATAGTTGTCTGGAGGGTTGTGTCGAGTTGATAGATGGAGGAATTGAGTTTTTGAGGCATTCAACAATACCAAGTTTGCTCTGCCCCAATCAGAAATTTTAGAAAGCCACAGAAAGCATTCTGTGGCTTCCCTGCATGATATGTTTACCTCCTAAAGGGTTGGACATCTATGAAAAGATGTTGAAAAGTGCAGGGTGGTATCATCAGCGTAGGAGTGGATAGGACAAGAAGTTTGGTTTAGAAGATCATTAATGAATAATAAGAAGAGAGTGGGTGACAGGACAGAACCCTGAGGAACACCACTGTTAATAGATTTAGGAGAAGAACAGTGATCGTCTACCACAGCAGCAATAGAATGGTCAGAAAGGAAACTTGAGATGAAGTTACAGAGAGAAGGATAGAAACCGTAGGAGGGTAGTTTGGAAATCAAAGCTTTGTGCCAGACTCTATCAAAAGCTTTTGATATGTCCAAGGCAACAGCAAAAGTTTCACCAAAATCTCTAAAAGAGGATGACCAAGACTCAGTAAGGAAAGCCAGAAGATCACCAGTAGAGCGGCCTTGACGGAACCCATACTGGCGATCAGGTAGAAGGTTGTGAAGTGATAGACGTTTAAAAATCTTCCTGTTGAGGATAGATTCAAAAACTTTAGATAGGCAGGAAATTAAAGCAATAGGACGGTAGTTTGAGGGATTAGAACGGTCATCCTTTTTAGGAACAGGTTGAATGTAGGCAAACTTCCAGCAAGAAGGAAAGGTAGATGTTGACAGACAGAGCTGAAGGAGTTTGACTAGGCAAGGTGCAAGCACGGAGGCACAGTTTCGGAGAACAATAGGAGGGACCCCATCAGGTCCATAAGCCTTCCGAGGGTTTAGGCCAGCGAGGGCATGGAAAACATCATTGCAGAGAATTTTAACAGGTAGCATGAAGTAGTCAGAGGGTGGAGGAGAGGGAGGAACAAGCCCAGAATCGTCCAAGGTAGAGTTTTTAGCAAAGGTTTGAGCAAAGAGTTCAGCTTTAGAAATAGATGTGATAGCAGTGGTGCCATCTGGTTGAAATAGAGGAGGGAAAGAAGAAGAAGCAAAGTTATTGGAGATATTTTTGGCTAGATGCCAGAAATCACGAGGGGAGTTAGATCTTGAAAGGTTTTGACATTTTCTGTTAATGAAGGAGTTTTTGGCTAGTTGGAGAACAGACTTGGCATGGTTCCGGGCAGATATATAAAGTGCACGAGATTCTGGTGATGGAAGGCTTAAGTACCTTTTGTGGGCCACCTCTCTATCATGTATAGCACGAGAACAAGGTTTAGAAGGTTTAAGAAGAGAAAAAGAGTGAGGAATGTATGCCTCCATGCCAGACACTATCACCTCTGTTATGTGCTCAGCACACAAAGATGGGTCTCTGACACGGAAGCAGTAGTCATTCCAAGGAAAATCAGCAAAATACCTCATCAGGTCCCCCCAATTAGCAGAGGCAAAACGCCAGAGGCACCTTCGTTTAGGGGGATCCTGAGGAGGGATTGGAGCGATAGGACAAGATATAGATATGAGACTGTGATTGGAGAAGCCCAACGGAGAAGAAAGGGTGACAGCATAAGAAGAAGGATTGGAGGTCAGGAAAAGGTCAAGAATGTTGGGCGTATCTCCAAGACGGTCAGGAATACGAGTAGGGTGTTGCACCAATTGCTCTAGGTCATGGAGGATAGCAAAGTTGTAGGCTAGTTCACCAGGATGGTCAGTGAAGGGAGAGGAAAGCCAAAGCTGGTGGTGAACATTGAAGTCTCCAAGAATGGAGATCTCTGCAAAAGGGAAGAGGGTCAGAATGTGCTCCACTTTGGAAGTTAAGTAGTGAAACAATTTCTTATAGTCAGAGGAGTTAGGTGAGAGGTATACAGCACAGATAAATTTAGTATGAGAGTGGCGACAGGTAAGTCATTGCGCACATAAACGCAGCATCCTGCTTTGGATCGAAAATGAGGATAGAGAAAGTAGGAGGGAACAGAAAAGGGGCTACTGTCAGTTGCCTCAGACACCTGAGTTTCAGTGAGGAAAAGAAGATGAGGTTTAGAAGAGGAGGTGGTGTTCTACAGATTGAAAATTAGATCTTAGACCACGAATGTTGCAGAAGTTAATGAAAAAAAAGTTGAGGGGGGTGTCAAGACACTTAGGGTCGTCGACAGAAAGGCAGTCCGACCTGGGGACATTTATGGTCCCCTCCCCAGATGGGGACTCCGAGGCTGTTGTAGGAGTCGCCATGATGATTTTAAAATTTTTGAGTGAAGGGTGTGTGTGTTATTAGGTGCTTGTAGTTTTGTGTGGAGGAAGAGAGTTGTCTTTAGAGGGCAGGGTGTGACTGTCCCATTGTGTTGTGAGACACAAAGGGAAACGTTCAGTGAGGTCACAGCTGGGTTTAATGATAAGTTCACAGCACCCCCTGAACAGTGCTTTAGACCTCACTGGGAGTAATTATTGTTTCAGCAGGTGTCTACTGCCTCCTCCTTCTAAACTGGAAACTTCACATCTCATCTCTTGCTAAAACTGCTTCTATGAAGTTAGGCATTCAGAGTTGTCTCTGCCAGTTTTTCTCATCCCCCTAGCTGGTAACTCTGTACAGGGGCCTTATCTGCCCATGTATGGAGTATGCTTCACATGTATGGGGGGTTCCACTCATGCTGCTATTTTAGACAAGGTGGAATCAAAAACTTTTCATCTTATCAATTCCTCTCTAACTGACTGTCTTCAGCCCCTTTCTTATCACCACAATGTTGCATCTCTTGCTATCTTCTACTGCTATTTTCATGCTAACTGCTCTTCTGATATTGCTAACTGCATGCCTCCCCTCCTCCCACAGCCTTGCTACACAAGACTTTCTTCTTTCTCTCATCCCTATGCTTCACATGTATGGGGGGTTCCACTCATGCTGCTATTTTAGACACGGTGGAATCAAAAGCTTTTCATCTTATCAATTCCTCTCTAACTGACTGTCTTCAGCCTCTTTCTTATCACCACAATGTTGCATCTCTTGCTATCTTCTGATATTTTCATGCTAACTGCTCTTCTGATATTGCTAACTGCATGCCTCCCCTCCTCCCACAGCCTTGCTACACAAGACTTTCTTCTTTCTCTCATCCCTATTTTGTCTACTTCTCTAATGCAAGAGTTAACTAGTATTTTCAGTCATTCATCCCCTTTTCTGGTAAACTCTAGAACTCCTTGCCTGCTTCTCTATTTCCTCCTTATAACTTTTACTCTTTCAAGAGGGAGGTTTCAAGATACTTATCCTTGAATTTTTGATGATTCTCTTGATGTCTCTTTTGGGACTGGCGCCTAAATGATTTTTTTTTCCTCCAGTTTTGTTTCCTTTGGCCAGTGATCTTACATAAAAAAAAAAAAAAATGTATATTGCATTATGAAAAGCATTAATATGACAGGAACTACACAACACCTTCAGTGCCTGGGATAAGTACCATCATCTGTGGCGTGTTGACAAGGAAATGGCCATACGGGAGTTTATTGCAAGCACCCCAACCCTGCAGGACTATGACAGGACTCTCAGGAGCTATGTGTTGCTTGACAGACAGATCAAGAGTGAACCAACTTGCTATCGTGTTGGGGCACTGGCTATAAACACAGGTGAGTGAGTTTTGACAGTACTGTACATGCAAGCCAAAGAACTAAATTTATTTTGGAGAAACTCGACCCTCATTAACTTGTGCTGATTCCACAGATCAGCTGAAGAAGGCACTGGTGATGGAGGCTGGTCTGTGGGTGGAGAAGTATGGTGAGGCACTCAAGACAACCTACCTGAAGGAGATGGAGAGGCTCTTTGCACAGTTGACTGAGCTATCACGGCGCCTGGAGCGACCTCTAAAAGATCTTGATGACATTAAAGGTGCCATTGACATTTTGCGCAAGACACGTGACCTTGAGCTGGACATGGATGACGCCATTGATCCCATTGAGGTGAGGTTATCAATGCTTTGGTGTCAGTCTCAAATGGTATTTTTATATGGAGTGGTACTTTGACTTACAAGTTTAATTCCCATCCCAATTTTTTTTGTTACATGTTTTTAAATGAGTAAACTGTCTATATAATGAACCTTTGTTTACTGAATTTCAGGTACAATGACTCCTTTAAGGCTATCAAACACTCATTTTATTTTACAACACTGTTCACAAATCACAGCATATTTCAGAATTATCAAATGCTTGCTTTATTCTATGAACATCCTAGGTCTTAAAATGTGGACGAGCTAGCTGACACACAGTTAGCTGCATGTTTGAGAGATGAATTGTGGCTGTATGAGAGCCTGTAAGTGACCTTGGCAATGGCTGATGATGCAACACTCTCTCTCTCTCTCTCTCTCTCTCTCTCTCTCTCTCTCTCTCTCTCTCTCTCTCTCTCTCTGTTAACTTATCTGAGAGAGAAAGAGAGAGAGAGAGAGAACATTGCATCATCAGCCATTGCCAAGGTCACTGGCTGACACACAACCACAACTCTCTCTCTCTCTCTCTCTCTCTCTCTCTCTCTCTCTCTCTCTCTCTCTCTCTCTCTCTCTCTCTCTCTCTCTCTCTCTCTCTCTCTCTCTCTCTCTCTCTCTCCACATGTATTCATTGTGTTGAGGGTTTACTCTAAGAAAAATTGATTTATAAATAACAAATGTTGTATAAAAACACGTGAAGACAATGAGTGAGATGAGGAATGCTGGGAGGATGTTGTGGTTCTTGCTGTGCCAACTAATGGCAGCATATCTGAAACTCTTATCTCAGATTTTGGCTTACAACTGAAAGCAAAAATTAATTGAAGTGACAGCTTGTATCTCAAAAAATTCATAAGTTGGGGCACTCGTAAGTCAAGATACCACTGTAACTATTAATTTTGTATTTCAGTGCCACCTTCACAGATAAGTTGTACATAACTGTAGCTTGGCAAGCCATTATTGAGTGATACCTTTAAGGAATGTTTGGTTCACCTTTATAAACACAAAAGCTGTCTTTCAAGACATTGATAAAGACTTTTGTTGTTTTTTTGTTATTGAAAATGCAGTCTAGGCTTATCCTTATTGTAAGATTTTAGATAGTGTTGAGTATTTTTTGTAGACATCTTATACCCTAAGTGAGAGAGTGTTCATAAAGCTGATAAAAGGAGGCTCTTAAGGCTCTTATTTGTCATTGTGTCTCAGCCCAACATCATGTCTCTTCCAGGAATCATTTGGTCTGCTGGTGAAGTATGAGTTGGGATTGAGTCAGGAAGAGGCTGAGCGTGTGGACAACCTACGCTTCACTTGGCAAAAGGTGTTGGCACAGGCTGTGGAGGTGCAGAACCTGCTGTCCCGTGTACAACCGTACTTCAGGTGAGATCAAATATTACAATTTTTACAATTTTCTTTGCAGTGTTTGCACCATTGTTAGTTTAGTTCACCAGACAATGAATGATGACATTGCTGTTGTATATCACAAATTTCTTGGATGTTATTAATCACAAATTTTTTCTTTATTGCAGGAATGAGTTGATTCATAATGTGGCTCAGTTCAAGAAGGATTGCAACAAGTTTGTACATGACTACCGCACAACAGGCCCCATGGTGCCGGGTTTGGACCCCCGTGATGCCTCAGACAGACTCATCATTTCCCAAGTGAGTCACCAGCCACCCTTCACCAACTTCAGGTTCATGCGAATTGTATAGGTTCATTTGATGCACATATTGGTAATATACAATATGGGAGAGAATGAATAACAGGGGCAACTTGCTTTAGTCCATTTTGTTGTGTGATTCCCCTGTGACTGATGTGTTTGGTGTTATCAAGTCTGGACCCACATCTTCCTTAGCATATGAAATGGGTTCCAGTAATGGTGATGAGAGTTATGGCAATGACAATGATGATATTGGTAGTTGTGATTCAGGATGATACCTATAATGATTATAGGTATCATTATGATGTTTTTTGACAGAATCGGTTTGATACTTTGTGGAGGAAGCATTCCAGCTATTCAGTCGGGGAGGAGCTGTTCCGTCTGCCTCGCTCAGAGTTCCCAGAGTTGGCACAAATCCGCAAAGAACTTAACCTCCTGCAGAAGCTCTACAAACTATATAATGACGTCATTGACCGTGTGACATCCTACTATGACATCCCATGGGGTGAAGTCAACATTGAGGAGATCAATAATGAGCTCTTGGAATTCCAGAACAGGTGATATTTGTCATTCTGGCTTTAGAAGAGATTTTAATGACCCAGAATTGTTCTATGTTAAAATCTACAAGATTACATAAAGCTAAAATGTGTTTCCATATATGTTGTCTGTTGCATTCCATTTGACAAATGGGATGCCAGATCATTAGTATGTTTTCTCTATTATTTTATTTTCAAGCAGCATTTTTTTTTTTTTTTTTGTTAATTTTTTTATCATTTTCAATCATGCAAAAAGAAATCAGGCATTTAACCCTTTCCTTCCGGCAATCGTATATATACGATTGCAAAAATGCATCCGTAGCGACGGCGATCATACCGGTAATCAAGAATTTTCGCGCCTCAATTTTGAGGTCCAAGCACGGTTTCTCGAGTCAGATGGTGTGAGTGGAAGTGTCTGGCATGTTTCCACATGTAGTGTTGTCACTAGCTCTGGAAATTTAGCGGTAACTAAGCTATTTTCCCTTTCTCCGGGCGACACTTGGCAACCCCAGCGACCCGCCGGGTGGAAAGCACCATGATAAGTGTGAAGAGACATCCTGATAAGAGCCAAGGATCTCAGATCATAACTCACCATGGAGCAGGACACAACATATGTATTTAGCAGTGCTTCTGAGTTTGAAGACAGTGACAGTGAATATTTAGAAGATGAAGAAAGCGAAGACATTAGTGAGGACTCGGAAAATTATTTACAGGATCCACCTGTTTTATCAGAACAGAGAGATGATACCTATCATTCTTTCATGGTAATTTTTTCATTATCTTCGATTTTATAATAAAATGGTAGAAGGTAACTTGTCAGAGAGAGAGAGAGAGAGAGAGATAATGTTATTTGCCTGAAACTTGATATGAAAAGGGATGAAATTCTCTCTCTCTCTCTCTCTCTCTCTCTCTCTCTCTCTCTCTCTCTCTCTCTCTCTCTCTCTCTCTCTCTCTCTCTCTCTCTCTCTCTCTCATTGGAAGTGTACAATTTCCCCTCCAAGATGAGAGAGAGAGAGAGAGAGAGAGTGTGTGTGTGTGCGCGCGGCGTCATTGCTCTCCGGGCTATTTCTGGATGACGGATCACACAGCGGGAGGAGGAGGAATCCTTTATAAGGCATAAACTCAACTTTGAGAGGTCACATCGAGCTACAAAGTATATCATTGTATTCAGAATAACAAAGAGAAAATAATTATTAGTATTCAAACAATTTTCTGACAATTTCTTGGTTTACCATTTTTAGCCGTCATACAAAACGGGAAAATAATTTAAGCGCCAGAAGGAAAGGGTTAATAAAGACTGATATAATTATGTGTCCTTCAGATGCCGCAAACTCCCCAAGGGACTCAAGGAGTGGCCTGCCTTTAACACACTCAAGAAAACAATTGATGACTTCAATGACATGTGCCCACTTCTTGAGCTCATGTCCAATAAGGCCATGAAGCCTCGCCACTGGCAGCGCATTGCTGAGGTGATTAGCCGACCCTTGGAGGTGGACAGTGAGAACTTCTGTCTCAGGAATATCATGGATACTCCTCTCCTGCAATTCAAGGAGGACATTGAAGTGAGTAAAAGAACAAGAAAGAGCTGGGTAAGCTTGTGTTTTACTTCCTTCTCCATCCTGTTGGCCTTATTATGTGTAATGAAGGGAAAATTAAAAAATATATGAAAAACACTTCTGTGATTAAGAAACTATTTGAAGCACTGTTAATTGAAGGCAAACAAAAGGAAAATGGCATCCACAGCTGTGTCCTGTGGAATAGAAGTAAATTAAAATGAGAACACAAAGTTCTCAATTTCTTGAATAATGGAGGAAATAGCTGCATCATGCTTTTCCATAAGGAATGAAAAGCAGGACTGAAGGATACTGTCTCTTTCCAGGATATTTGTATTTCTGCTGTCAAGGAGAAGGACATTGAGGCCAAGCTAAGGATAGTCACTAATGAATGGGCCAACCATGACCTCACGTTCTCCACCTTCAAGAACCGTGGGGAGCTGCTGCTCAGAGGAGACACCACGGCTGAGGTCATCACCCAGCTGGAGGATTCCCTCATGGTGCTGGGCTCTCTCCTCTCTAACAGGTGATGTCTTTGCCTCAATAACTTGTAGCGCTCTCTCTCTCTCTCTCTCTCTCTCTCTCTCTCTCTCTCTCTCTCTCTCTCTCTCTCTCTCTCTCTCTCTCTCTCTCTCTCTCTCTCTCTCTCTCTCTCTCTCTCTCAAATGGATGCTTTCACCTTTGTATTCTTCTGCTTGTCTTTAATTCCTTCATACACTATAACACCATTGTTGTCTTGTCTAGAACAACTCAAAAGTTAACCCATGATGTCTTTGGCATCATATTCAACATAGATATTACTTCAAAATTATTAAATTAATTCCATTGGCATTATTGCAGGTACAATGCACCTTTCCGAAAGCAAATCCAGAAGTGGGTGAGTGACTTGTCCAACACTAACGAGATCCTGGAGCGGTGGCTGTTTGTGCAGAATCTGTGGGTGTATCTGGAGGCTGTGTTTGTGGGTGGAGACATAGCCAAGCAGCTGCCCAAGGAGGCCAAGAGGTGTGGGGAAAAAGGAAAGGGTTGCTGGTGTTTTAGATAAGCTATTTATGTGAAGTTAAGAGGAATAGGAAGCATAGATAAGGAAGATGTTATTAGATAGTTATTTTGTATGTCATTATATTGTACATGAAAGAAAGAACTATGCTTGATATAAAACATTTAACATTACTTGTAGCTGTAATTAATTATTGGCAGGTTCTATGTTATTGATAAAAACTGGCAGAAGATCATGGCACGTGCACATGACAATTCCAATGTGGTGACATGCTGTGTGGGAGATGACATGCTGAAGCAGCTGTTGCCTTACCTGCAGGACCAGCTGGAGGTGTGCCAGAAGAGTCTCTCAGGGTGAGCACACCTCTACTGTACTCTGCCACCTCACCTGTCAACACTGATCATTTTTTTTTCAGTTTTTTTTATGATTGTTTGGATGAAATCAAACCATGTAGTGCAGTGCATCTATCTAAATTTCATATCTATTTGGATATGACGTAAGAGTGTAGATTTAAGATTTTGTCAAATAATTTTGATTATCTTTGCTACAGATACTTGGAGAAAAAGAGAATGATGTTTCCACGGTTCTTCTTTGTGTCGGATCCTGCTTTGCTTGAGATCTTGGGTCAAGCCTCAGACTCCCATACCATCCAGGCTCACTTGCTCTCCATCTTTGACAATACCAAGATGGTCCGCTTCCATGAACAAGACTATGACCGCATCACTGCCATCTCCTCATCAGAGGGAGAAATTGTGCAGGTAACAATGTTCCTTGATAGGAAAAGTCTAAGTGGAAATTCTTAAACGAGTAAAATGTCATCTAAATTGTAAAAATATTTCTTCTATTACTGTGGATCATCAGCTACATTGCTGGCTGGTATGAAGAATGCACTTATATTTTTTACTGTGTAAATTATATGTTCATGCTCTACATTTGCTGTAGAGATATAATATTTTTTACTGTGTAAATTATATGTTCATGCTCTTCATTTGCTGTAGAGATATTTTTTTTCCTCATGCTTGTATTTTAACCAGTTTTTCAGTAGTATTCAGAAAGTATTTTATTGGCATGCAAAGCATACATGAACATTTACAGATGGAGAAGCCTGTGCGTGCTGAGGGAAGTGTGGAGGTTTGGCTGATGAAGTTGCTGTTGATGTCTCAGCAGTCGGTGCATGGCATCATCAGGCAGGCCCATCATGTCATTCAAGACCCTGACCTCAATGTTCTACGCTTCCTGGAACAGTTTCCAGCACAGGTGTGTCAGTGATAGGCCCATGGTAGGGACTGCATTCAGAGGAGGTAGGTGTTATGCTGGGATCAGGGCCAGGATTAACTAAAGAGTTGCGAACTTCATAAGCCCTTAAGAATTTTGTACCTCTGGTAAGAGTGATTCACTAAACACCTACGAATTTCTTTGGGCATAAGTTTTCTTTGTAAAGTTGCATATTTTTCAGGATCCCATAAGGTTTTGTAACCCCAAATCTATTAACACCTTTTCTCCAGTTCAGAGGCTTTCTCAAGTGAGGCCGTGAGGCCAGCGGGTAAGTACTAGGTTTGACCCTTTCCTCGGGGTTGGGGACCTGGGTGCCTTGCGGCGACCCTTTGGCTCCACCATGGAAGTGCCAGACCACCATCCCGAGAAGCGAGGCACGACCCCCGACTGATACCCGGTACCCATTCACTGCTGGGTGGACAGGGGCGCGGGTGTGAGGAGACCGCCCGTCTGTCTCCGCTCCGCCCGGGGATCGAACCCAGGATCTTTCGGTCGTGAACTGAGTGTGCTAACCACTGCACTACGGAGTACCCAACTGCACTACGGAGTGCACAACCAAGCCAGAGATCACAAGGAGATTGAAATATATAGAACTACAAGTGATATTAGCACATGACAGTGGTTTGAGAAGGGAAGGAGATTGAGATATGGAACTGCAAGAGGCATTAGTACATGACTGTGGCCATGGTATTGAAATACCATTGGCATTAGCACATGACAGTGGCTTGAAAAGGGAAGGAGATTAGCATTAGCATGTGACTGACCTGAGAAAGGAAAGTGTTCAGAGACCCATTAAACCATGTTGAGGTGCATGATGACAGGGCTCCACAGAGAAAAAAAATGGTGTGACAAGCTGGAATCAGCAGATATTGGTTGTGTGACAAGGAAATCACATGCCACCCCTGCCCACACACAAGTGTTGGCAGCATTGCCTTTCTACACAAGGGGAACCTTCCATGGTGTTGTGGGGAATGTTTCTGGACTCAGTCAAGTTGGAGATTTATCAGTGGATAGTAGTCACCCATACCTGGTTGGTGAGTAGCATATTTTGTTTAGCTATTAAAGTTATTTTTTTTAAGTTGGGCCTCCAGACAGTACTGCCCTACCCCACCTAGCTCCTCCTTACACTTTCAAGACCCACTGCAATTTTTGCCACACCATTCAGTAATTTGCTTTATGTAACTAGAAAGAAAATTTGATGTAACTAACATATATATGGTTATATGGGATTCAAAATACTGAGAATGATGAAACCTGTGTGATTAG
Organism: Scylla paramamosain; assembly: GCF_035594125.1. NCBI lineage: Eukaryota > Metazoa > Arthropoda > Malacostraca > Decapoda > Portunidae > Scylla > Scylla paramamosain. Next base: position 15,616,051 of record NC_087151.1, read on the forward strand.
AGAGGTAAAAACTATCAAGTATGGTGGGCCCTATTTTCAAATTAAATCAATTTCATATTCAGAAATAGCTCTTAACATTCATATGACTCAAATGATGATCCAGTTTGATAAAAGAAAATGTCATTAAACTAGTCAATAGTAGTCATTTCGTTATGACTTTCCTTTCCTGCATGTCGCACCACTCTTTTTAATTTGCAAAAAAAAAAATTTTTTTTTGAAATTCCATGTTCTTTGCCAAGCAAAACTTGAAAGCATATCACATAAAAAAATTTACATCTTGCTTTTATTCTAGGAGACAGCAGATACCTCTTGGAACCCCTCCTGATGACACCTGCTGACCCTGCAGAGGAACAGTACAAAAGGAGCCATGCCAAGACACATACTGTAGACCAAACTTTTGGCATTCTCAAGACACTCTTCAAATTTCTTCATAGGGATGGAGGAGCAGAAGCATTCCAGTATGAGCTGGAACAATGTGCAAGAATTGCACTTATTTGTATATTTCTGCATAACCATTGCATAAGTTGAAAACTACTCTTGCAGGAATGAGCTGCAGGTGATGATGAACAACATCATTAATGTTGGTAAATAAAGGCCACAAGACATCAACTCATCTGTCGAGTATGAGGTATGTTCAATAAGTAATGAGAAAATTTCAAGAGACGCATTAAATATTATTCAGTTAGAATGCTACTTCATGATGTCTTCATACATGTCGTCTATAAAATGATGAACTGGCACCTTATCTGTCTAGGTTTGAGCACAGCAGTGTACGTGGTGGAACCAATTTGATCGGGTTGGCCGATCTGTCAACACTTGACAAGATGCAGGGAAACATGTAGCAACATTATAGCATCAAATATTGTGCTAAACTTAAGAAAACCAAACAAGAAGCTTATGGAATGTTAGAGGATGCCCATGGGAATGAAGTGATGAGCAAAGCAAGTTTCTACTGGTAGTTCAAACAATTTTCAGAAGGAAATAACAGGTTGAGGATGAACCCAGATTTGGAGCACTGAACAATGCACATAAGGAGGAAAACACTGTGAGAATGACATGTGAAGCTGTTGGTATTAGTACTGGCACAGTAAAGACAGTTCTCACTGAAGATCTGAACCTCCTCAAAATCTGTACCAAGTTTGTGCCAGAAGATTCTCTCTGATGACCAGAGGCAGTTTTGTATGGAATGTTGCATTGACATTCTATGATAGTCTGTTTCAGATTTCCTGAATAAGGTAATGACTTGCGACAAAGAGTTGGGTGTTTACCTATGATCCTGAGAACAATTAAATATCATAGTGCCCACTAGAAGCACATGTGTCCCCACAAGCCCAAGAAGATGGAGATGACCAGGTTGTAGGAGGAGGCCATGGTCATTCCTTTCTTTGACCCCCAGGGGCTCATTCACGTTCCTGAGGGCCAAATCATCAATAAGGAGTATCTGAAAAGGTTCAGCAAGAAGATGAAGAAGAGGTCATAGCAGTGGAGCAGTGGAGAGTTGTGGTTCCACCAGGACAATGCCCCATGCCACAGCTCAACACTGTTGACCACTTGGCCAACAGGGGATTGAAAGTGATACAGCACCCACCTACACCCCTGACCTGGCTCCTTGTGATTTCTTCCTGTTCTGACACATGAAGTACAGCTTAAGAGGGATCAGATTCCAGTCAATACAGGAGCTGAAAGAGACATCAGATAATTATCTGAAGGGCCTACAGAAGGACTGGGAGGAGGCCTTCCAGGATTGGGAGAGACACCTGCAGAAATGTGTAGATGTGAGAGGCCATTATTTTGCAGGAGACAAAGTTTTGTAAGCTTATGAAAATAAATAGTGTCTCCTAAAATTTTCTTGTTATTTATTGAACATACCTCATATTTGCACTTCTTCATTGAAGGTATACTGGTATATTGGTATATTGGGTAGTGAAAGTAAATTCCTCTGTACTTAAGAATATTATGTATTATTACTGTACAATGTTTTTTTTCAGTAATTTTATTTTATATCATAAATTGCATATCACATTTGATAACTTTAATTCCTTGTAGTTTCACATCTAAGTATGAGAAGTGGCTGATATGACAATCTTGTGTTTGGGATTCATATGTGCTTAAATATATTCTTATTTTTATATTTTGTCAAGTTTTGTAGTATTACAAATGTGTAGGAAGATTATATCTAACATTAATGAAAATAGTTATAGTGAAACCAGAGATAAATTATGTGATTTTTCTTCTTAAAGATATAGTTTTACCAAACTTTATAGATATATTAGTGACCTGCATATAACACTGACACTTGCAGAATATTATGGACTAGTAGAAAAGACAGTAGAACTGAAAAAAAATGAAATAAAAAAGAAAATAACATTTTTTAGGTGACTTAACCTAATCTTATATTTGAACTTCATGTTATAAATAAATTACTGACCAGCATCCATTATTAACACTTGACAAAGACATATACATCGTTATTAGACCTCCCCTTTCTTTTCTAACTTGCAAAGTTGGCAGTCCTATTTCTTTCAACCTCTCCGTATGTCAGGTCTTTCAGCTCCGGTACCATCCTTGTAGCTGCCCTCTGAATTCTTTTCAACTTCTTTATGTCTTTCTTCATATGCGGAGACCACACCACTGCTGCATATTCCAGTCTGGAACATAGCATAGTGGCTATAATTTTTTTCATCATAGTCTTATCCATGTAATGAAATGCCACCCTAATATTTGTTAACATCCTGTATGTTGAGCCAAATTCTCATTTATATGCCATTCTGGGGTCAGGGTATCTTGAAAAACCACTCCTAGGTCTTTTTTCTCCTTGCTCCTCATTGCTTTCTTCCCCATTTTATAGTCCCATACAGGTCTTCTTTTACTCTTTCTCAATTCCATCACATGGCATTACTTAGCATTGAATTTCAATTTCCACTTCTTGCTCCACCCATAATTCTTGCCAATATCTTTTTGCAGCTCTATACAATCAACATGGCTCTTTATTACTCTTAACAATTTTGCATCATCAGCAAACTGATTAATGTTACTGGTCAAACCCTCCTACATATCACTGATGTATATTTGGAACATAATGGGTGCTAACACTGATCCCTGTGGTACTCCACTTGTTACATTACTCCAACTTGAACAGGTGTGTTACATTACTCCAACTTGAACAGGTGTCCCTGATCACAGTTCTCATTTCTCTATCCTTTAAGTAGTCTCTCATCCATTTTAGCATTGTCCCTCTCAGTCCTATATGTTCCATCTTCCACAATAGTCTTTTATATGGAACTTTATCAAAAGCTTTTTTGATGTCCAAGTACACTGCATCTACCCATCCATCACTGTTTTGTACTTCATCTATTACTCTTGTATAGAAACTTAGTAAATTTGTCACACATGACCTTCCTTTTCTGAAACCAAATTGGCTATTTGTTATAACTTCATTCTCTTCCAAATATTTCACCCTCTTTTCCTTGATCACTATTTCACAGATCTTGCCCACAACACTAGTTAGTGACACTGGTCTATAATTTAGTGGCTCAGTCCTCTTTCCTCCTTTGTGTATTGGCATTATATTTGCTCTCTTCTACTCTCTTGGTACTCTTCCCTCTATCAGTGAGCTGTTAATCACATCCCAAATTGGCTCCTCCACTTGTTCTCTACATTCCTTTAGTGTCCAACCTGACACTCCATCAGGCCCCATTGCTTTCCTGACATCCAACTTCTCTAACAATTTGCCAATTTCATGTTTTTGCACCAAGACTTCCTGTAATCCCCCACTGCCTCACCTCCTCATTTGGTTCTGTAAAACATGCTTCCACATTGAACCTGAACATTGAACCTGAAGCTCTCATTCATAATTTCACTCATCTCTTCTGCTATTTAATATATACTTCCTCCCTTTACTATCTTGTTAATGGTCTCTCTGCTTGTCATCTTTCTATTGATATATCTGTAAAAAAGCTTGGGCTCTTCTTCACATTTCTTTACAACATCCTTTTCAAATTGTTTTTCCTCCTCTTTTCTTATTCTAACATACTCATTCCTTGCCTTCTTATACTGCTCTCTATTTTCATTTCTTTGTTTCTTCAGTTTCTTCCAAGCTATATCCTTTCTCTTCTTAGCTTCTGCACATCTGACATTATACTAAATGTGTTTGATATACAAGTACATACTTCTGCGCACCCTCATTGCACTTTTTCAGGAATGTTTCGTATTTCTTTTGCACTGTCTTGCCTTCCATAAGTCCCTTCCAATCAATACTCCCAAAGAATTTTCTTAACTGTAAAATTTGTCTTTGCATGATTTAGTCTCCCATTTTTATAATCCTCCTTACGTGGTAGAACTTCCCAGTCTTGCAGTACCACTTCTAACACCACATGGTTACTTTTTTCCATTGGGCTTAAGTATTTAATGGTTGGACTGGGCTCCGTTTTTTTTTTTTTTTTTCGTGTGTGTGTGTGTGAACACCAGGTCTAGCATAGATGGTTCCTCCTCCCCTCTGTATCTTCTAAATTCCTCCACCCATTGGTCCATTGTATTCACCATAGCTAACTAGCATTTCTTCACTCCATGGTCCAGCATTTCCATTAACTTCCATTTCTTCTCAGCTTACATTTTTGCAGTTAAGGTCTCCCACTAGTAGTATTTTACTGTCCTTCCTTATCATGTTGCCTAGGCACTTCAACACTTCCTTTTGCATTTTCTTGTGATCCTCCAGCCTCCATGTATTAGTCTTTGATGGCACATACATTAATATGATCCTCCTCCTTTCTCTCCCACTGGTCCTGATTGTTATACCTATGACCTCCACCATATTGCACTTCTTCCACATATATATATCATCTCAAACCATTATCAGTACTTCTCCTCCTCCTTTTCCCTTTCTCTCTCCTCCATTAATTATATCCCTCTTCCTTAAAGCTTAATGGACTTCCTCTTTTAACTTTTGTCTCTGTTAGGCACAACACATCTGGTCTGTTTTCCTTTAAGTAATCTCTCACTTCCAGTACACCTGAAAGCAACCCATCTATGTTTGTATACATTACTCTTAATGTACTACTTCTCCCACCATATGCAATTTGTCTGTCTGCTGCTGTGGTTCTTTCATTTCTTGTTCCCTTTCCCAAATATACCATTTCCTCAGTCTCATTTTTAGTACCCTCCAATAAAATTTCCTCATCTTGGTTTCTGTCCTTCTCTTGTTTTTTTCCTTAGCTTTATTTCTCAGATCCCTTTCTTTTTCCCTTTCTTCCAAGTTTGTACCTCTTTTTACCCAAATATTCTTGTATTCTGAACTTTCAGCCAGCTTCTCAGTTGTCGCTAGGATCTCCTCTACTGCAACTTAGGATCTCATTCTCACTTTTAATGGTCTTTTACCTATTTCACTATATTTTCCAATTCTATATGCTTCTTCCACTTCTCGTTCCAGTCCCTGTTCCTCATCTTGGACCATTGTAATAATTTTCCTTACCAACTCCTTCTCTTCTCTCTCACTGACAGACTTTACTGGATCTTTTTTCTCTTGCAGTCCAAAAAGATCATACATTTCTCCTTATCCACAGTGTCTCTCAACAAAACCTCCTTTTCTTTAATTACCTGAATTACTGTGTCCTTGGTCTTTTCCTGTATTTGTTTTTTAACCACCTCTGTGAAGCTAACTTTTCCATCCTTATGTTCTTTCTTCCAGGCATTTCTCAGTTCCTCCAGTTTGGTTTCACATACTGCCCCTTCCACTTTTCCTGCACTATCCTCCACCTTTTCTTGCAGTCCCTGCAGAGTTACTTCATATTCATTGCACTTAGTCTTGAGTATCTCATTTTCTTTCTTTAGTTCCTCCATTGCCTCTTTCATCTCATTGTTTATCTTTAGAGCACTCTCACATTCACTATACTTCTTTCTCAATTCTTTGTTTTTCATTCTCCTGTCCTCCCATTCTCCTGTGGCCTGGCTGCATAAGACTTTCTTCTTTCTGTCATCCCTATTCTGTCCACCTCTCTAATGCAAGAGTTAAACAGTATCCTCAGTCATTCATCCCTTTCTCTGGTTAACTCTGGAACTCCTGCATACTTCTGTATTTCCTCCTTCCTATGACTTGTACTCTTTCAAGAGAGAGGCTTCAAGACACTTATCCTCATTTTTTATTATTATTATTATTATTATCATTATTATTATTATTATTATTATTATTATTATTATTATTATTATTTTTATTATATCTGACATTTCTATAGGAAATGGCATTAAGTGGACCTTTCTTTTTATTAAAAAATTTTGATGATCTTGACCCGTAGCCCTCATACACACACACACATACACACACACACACACACACACACACACACACACACACACACACACACACACACACACACACACACACACACACACACACACACACACACACACACACACACACACACACACACAGACGAAGTAAAAAAAAAAAAATTTGGTTTAATACGAGATATATAACGGCAAGAAAAGAAAAGAAGCAGTGTGGAGTAGATGGAAAAAAAAAAAAGGAGGAAGTGAGAAATGGGAAGAATTCAAGAAGGCAAGAAATGAATATATCAGAATCCTGAGGGATGAGGAAAGGAATTATGAGAAAGATATATTTAACAAATGCAAAGATGAGCCAAAGTTATTCTTCAGATATGTGAGTGGGAAGATGAAAAACAAGCAAACAATAGATAAATTAACAAAAGATGATGTTACATATGAAGATACATGGTTACAAGCGGAATTAATGAACAAGTGCTTCTAGTCAGTATTCACCAAAGAAAGCAAATTTGAAGGAGAAAGAGCATGGCACAGAGACAATGTGATGAGAGAGATACAGGTGGACATAAGTGAAATTAAGAAGATTATGAAAGATTTGCATGTAAGTAAGGGTCAAGTACTGGATGGAGTGTCCAGCTGGATACTTAAGGAATGTTGTGAACAACTGGCAGGAAGTATACACTAACATAGTACGTTCTTTTAAGGAAGGAAAAACCCCTCTAGACTGGGAGAGAGCCAATATTGTGCCCATTTTTAAAAGAGGTAATAAAGAAGATCCATTGATTTACAGACCAGTGTCCCTAACAAGTGTGGTGGTTAAAATAGTGGAAAGAATAGTTAAAAACAGGTGGATGGAATATTTAGAAGAAACACATTGACTGACAGACAATTTGGTTTCAGAAGTGGAAGATCTTGTGTCATGAATTTAGTGAGCTTTTATAGTAGAGTAATTGATATAATTCAAGATAGAGAGGGTTGGGCAGACTGTGTTTATTTACACCTAAAAAAGCATTTGATAAGGTACCACAACAGAGACTGCTATGGAAAATTCAAAATATAGGGGGTTTGCAAGACAACACACTGAATTGGATTACAGACTTCTTGAGGGACAGAGAAATGAGAACAGTAATAAAGGTGGAAAAATCAGAATGGTGTAGAGTTACAAATGGAGTACCACAGGGGACAGTCTTAGCCCCCGTAATGTTTCTGGTGTATGTCAATGATATGGTGGATGAGATTGACAGTTATATGCCTGTTTGCAGATGATGCAAAATTATTGAAAAGAGTGGAAAACAATATGGATTGTGAAATATTACAGAAAGATCTAAATAAGATATATAAATGGAGTAAGAAATGGGAAATAGAATTCAATGCAAATAAATGCAAGGTGATGGAATTAGGAAAAAGCAAAAGAAGACTGACAAGTTCCTACACCATGGGAGAAGTGGAAATTAGGAAAACAAAAAGAAGAAAAAGATTTGGGAATTACAATAAGTGATAATTTATCACACAAAAAACATATAGACAAAATAGTTCGGGAAACCTATGAGTTACTAAGAAAGATGAAAGGGTCATTTGCTTACATGGATGAAGAGATGATGAAAAAGTTGATGGAATACGTGATTCAACCAAAACTGGAATATGTCACAATTGTTTGGTCATCCCATAATAAAAAGGAAATAAGGAAAATAGAAAGGATCCAAAGAGCTGCAACCAAATTGGTACCAAGTTTGATAGATTTAACCTATGAAGAAAGATTAAGGAGATTGAAGCTTCCATCATTACAAGACAGAAGAGAAAGAGATGACCTGATTGCTATATACAGAGCTTTAAAGGGTAAGGATCAAGTTGACAAAGAAGACCTACTTGTGTGGGACTCAAGAGATACAAGAGGACATGGAGTGAAATTGAGGAAAACAGCAAGTAGAAGAGATATCAGGAAATATGGTTTCCCAAATAGAAGCATAGAAATATGGAACGACTTAGATGAAACAGTGGTACAAGCAACAAATATTCATGAATTTAAAGTTAAGCTGGATGCTTATAGATATGGAGACAGGACAGCACGAGCATAGCTCTTTTCCTGTAAAATACAACTAGGTAAACACACACACCTATGAAGAAAATGGAACAAGACCAATGAAAATAAGATTCATGTCACTAACAGCTGTGGAACATGTCTTGCAAAGAACAGGAAAATTGGCAAAAGTAGAAGGAAAGAAGGAAGTATGGATAAAAAGAGACATGAGTGGAGAAGAGAGAAGTAAACTGAAAGAATTGAGAGTAGAGGCCCAGTCAAAAAAATGAGGAGAGAACACAGGAAAAAATGAGAAGATTCACCTGGAAAGCTATGGACATGAAAGTGATGAAATGGTGGCACAGAGATGCCACGCAAGATCACCAAGCAGATCAAGCAGAAGTTTAAAGATTATGTATACTAATATAGATGGTTTTGGTGTCAAGCCTATTGGAACTTAAAGACTACTTAAAGAACAATAAACCAAATGTGGTATGTTTAACAGAAACCAAACTAAAAGAGGAAATAAAGTTGGGATTTGCAAAGGAAGGATATAGCACATGGAGGAGAGACAGAAAAGAAAAGGAAGGAGTAGGAGTGATGATATTAAAAAGAGGATATTGATGTTGAGGAAGTGGAATATGGTGATGATATGGCAGAAATGCTGAGTGTTGTGATTAAGATCAAAGGAAGTGAAAAAAGGAAAATCATTGTGACATACATACCACCAAAAACAAATGCATGGGAGACAAATAAATTTAAAATTATGCAACTAGAAACAAAAAATAGTATAGTGAAAATTATAAAAAAAGTAACAAAGTGCTTTCAATAGGTGACTTCAACACTAAAGGATTTGACTGGGAGGAGATGGAAGTGAAAGAAAATGCTGGGTCATGAAGCAAAGAACTTATACAATCCATGATGGTGTGAATACAATGAGACTGGGTGAACGAGCCTATGAGATGCAGAGGAGAAGAACCATCACAGTTGGACTTAGTGTTCACAAAAACCCCAGAAAGTAGACCAAGTATACATTTTCTGAGTCTACTGGGAAGAAGTGATCATGTGATAATAGAAATAGTACCACAGTAGGAAAGAGTGTTGCACAGGAAAGAGCAATACAGAAATGGGAGACAGAACTCTGCTAAAGTAAACTTTGCAAAACTTTTTACATTTTATGGAAAAATGAACTGGAAAGAGCTATTTGAGGGTAAAGTAGTGCAAGAAAAATATGAGATATTTTTGAGCAAGTATAGGGGGGGTGCAACAGTTTGTGCCAAATTATAAAGTGAAAATTGGGAAACAAATGGTATAATGCCAGGTTTGTAGTAGCAAAAAAGAAAAAGGACAAGGGCATGGAAGAAAATGATGAGACAACTGAACAGAAATGCTAGAGAAGAATACAGAAAGGCAAAGAATGAATATAGTAAAATAAGAAGAGAAGAAGAAAGAAATTTTTAGTGACATAGTAAGAAAATGCAAGGAAGAACCAAAACTCTTCTACAGGTACATAAATGGGAAAATGAAACATAAGGATGGCATAAATAAGTTAAAAAGGGAAGGAAAAATTTATGAAACTACTAAGGAGATGAGTGAGCTAATGAATGAGTTTTTAATATGTGCTTACAAAGGAAACCAAATTTGTGGCACTGAAAGTGGTATCACAGAATGAGGGAATACAGAAGATACAAGTAAAGAGACAAGAAATCAAGAAACTGATGGAAGAGCTGGATGTTAGAAAAGCTATGGGATCAGATCAAGTAAATGGATGGATATTAAAAGAATGCAGAGAGCAAATGGAGGAACTCATATGTGATATGATAAGCAGCTTGTTGAGAGAAGGAAAAGTACCAAGGGAATGGAAAAGAACTAACATAGTTCCAATATGGAAAAGGGGAAATAAAATGGAGCCATTAAATTAAACCAAAGATGGAGGAGGGAGAGAGATAGACGAAGGGGCATGGGAAGAAAATAAAGGAGATTGGATGTTCGAGCAACATCAAGAAATACAGCTTCCCATATCAAACTATTGAAATTTGGGATGATTTGAAGAAAGAGGTGGTTGTGGCAGTGTACACATGTTTAAAGAGAAACTGGATAAATATGGTTATGGAAACAGGACAAAATGAGCTTTGACTTGTGCCCTGTACAATACAACTAGGTAAATACACACACACACACATGCACACACACTATAATTTTTTTCAAGAAATTTATGATAAAACATCATAAAAAAATTTTTCCACAAAACATTCTTGTAAAATAGGAGTGTATCTTGTGCAGAGGTACATCTAATACACTGGCAAATACAGTATATATATATATATATATATATATATATATATATATATATATATATATATATATATATATATATATATATATATATATATATATATATATATATATATATATATATATATATATATATATATATATATATATATATACTGTATTTACCAGCATATTAGATGTACCTCTACATAAGATACACTCCTGTTTTACTAGAATGTTTTGTGGGAAAAAAATTTATGCTTCATCATAAATTTATTGGAAAAAATGTGTGTGTGTGTGTGTGTGTGTGTGTGTGTATTTACCTTGTTGTATTGTACAGGGCACAATTCAAAGCTCATTTTGTCCCATCTCCATAACCATCTTTATCCAGTTTCTCTCTAAGCATGTGTACACTGTTTGCCACAACCACCTCTTCCTTCAAATCATTCTAGATTTCAATATTTCAATACAGGAAGCTGTATTTCTTGATGTCATTTGAGCCTCCACTTTTCTTTATTTTCTTCCCATGCCTCCTCATCTGTCTCTCACCCTCCTCTATCTGTGGTACCAAGTAATTTCTGTTTATTCTTTCTATATTGCTTACTAATTTGTACATTGTTATAAGGTCTCCTCTTTCTCTTCTCTCTTGTAGTGTTGGTAATCCCATCTCTTTGAGTCTTTCCTCATAGCGGAATCACAATAGAAATCAAGTTGTGGGAATAGAATTGATGCAGGAATTCATGGAAGGTTGATATTGTTGCACTCTGATCATCCCTTCAGTGTGGTGTTCTTTGTGCTGCAGGTGGGAATCCTTGGGCTGCAGATGATCTGGACAAGAGACTCAGAGATGGCCCTCACCCAGGCCAGAGCTGATCGCCGTGTCATGGCAGACATGAATAATCGCTTCTTGGATTTACTTAACTTACTCATCAATCAGACCACAAGGGACCTGGAGCCTGTGCAGCGTACTAAGTATGAGACACTGATCACTATTCACATCCATCAGCGAGACATCTTTGATAGCCTGGTGAGGACTGGAAAGGGCTCCTGGAGGGGATGAGGCATTGGAAATATAGATAGATGGATCAGTCTTCTGTAGAGGATAATCATCAGGCACATTTTTAGCTATCACTTTCTAGAAAAAAAAGAAAATTTGCATAAAAGTCTTAAGTAGTTTTGTGTGAATGCCTGTTGTATTTGCTGACCTGTGTCTTCCCATCAGTGTCGTAACAATGTGCGGTCAGTGATGGACTTTGACTGGCTGCGGCAGATCCGTATTTACTTCAGGGAAGACCTGGATCGCACCAACATTACTCTCACGGATGTCACCTTCCATTACCAGAATGAGTTTTTAGGCTGCACTGAGCGGTTGGTTATCACACCTCTCACTGACAGGTGGGTCTCATGGGGCATATATGTGGTGGTAAGTTCTGAAAGATGCCATGGTTGGACACTTGACAAAATGAATCAAGGAATAGAGAGTGGCTGAATTAATCAGACTATGACAAGGTAATAATTTTCAGATCTTAAATCAAGGCTTAGGTTCATCTGTTTTTTATAAGAAGCCAGTTTTATTTCTATATGACTTGATAATGAAAATTACACTTGTCTTTATTTGTTGTACAAAATTTTGTTTACTTATTTCTATGCAGATATAGTAGGGTGGTCTATGAAATTGCCCCTTTCTACCTTTGTCCTATTGGGCTAAGAGTGTGAATGATATGTAAGCGTGTGGTGCTTTGTCTGGGTTACCCCATTTGGGATTGCTAGCCTGTTATATAAATAGATAGATTTTCATGCAAAAAAATTTTATTGTACACCATTTGATGATTTGTATGCAGGTGCTACATTACCCTGGCCCAGGCACTGAGCATGAGCATGGGTGGGTGTCCAACTGGCCCAGCAGGTACAGGCAAGACAGAGACCACAAAGGACATGGGCAAGACACTTGGCAAGTATGTAGTTGTCTTCAATTGTTCAGACCAAATGGACTACCGTGGCCTTGGCAGAATTTATAAGGGTGAGTTGCTAATTTTTGCTAATCCTCAGAGTCTTATTTTGAAATCAATTAAATGAGCACTTAACTTGTTTGCTGTTGATACTTTTTCTTTTTTCATAATATCAAGAGCTTGGAAGTTTATCCTTCTCCTCCTGTTCTTGAAAAGTGCACATGATAAACTTTAATCTTTTTTTCATTTCTCCTTGTTCATATCACAAAAATGCAATGAATCTTCTCTCCATTGTTCCACACGGTCAGGTCTGGCACAGTCTGGTTCATGGGGATGTTTTGATGAGTTTAATCGCATTGAGCTGCCAGTGCTGTCTGTGGCTGCCCAACAGATTGCTGTTGTCCACACCTGCAAGAAGGAGCGACGCAAGGCCTTCCACTTCACAGATGGTGATGTCATTCCCATGAACCCTGAATTTGGAATTTTTTTGACCATGGTGAGTATTGCCTTTAGCTTGTTTTGTAGTGTGTGTGTGTGTGTGTGTGTGTGTGTGTGTGTGTGTGTGTGTGTGTGTGTGTGTGTGTGTGTGTGTGTGTGTGTGTGTGTGTTTTACAGCTATTTTAATGTACACTTTTAAATGTTTCAGCCATTACTATTGCAGTTAAAGTATTTTACTGATGTTTCATTGGTGTGGTGTTTGGAATGGTGGAATGGGTGAAAAGGAACATACTGAAATGATTTGGCTCTATTAAGAAAATAAAGTGTAAACATTTTGTAAAAAAAAGTGTATGTGAATGGAATTGAAGATGCCATTTGAAAATGGAAGGATAGGGCAAAGGAGTAGACATGTAAAAGAGGTGTTATTAGAGACAGAGCACTTGAGCAAGCAAAAAGGGAATGTTTGGGTTGGGAGAGGCTCAGGCTCTTCTGATGTAGCCACCTGCCTGGGATGCTCCTGGAGGGAACAAGGTGTTGAAGAGTTTTTTTTTTTTTTTTTTTTTTTTTTTTTTTTTTTTTTTTTTTGAGAGAGAGAGAGAGAGAGAATGGGGTAAGAGGAGAATGAGAGAATTAGACCATGCAAGGAGGAAATTTAAAGATAGGAATAAATGGAGGCTCTTCCATCTTTTTTTGGGAGTTCTTAAGAATAAGTATCATATAAGTGGATGAATAGATTGAGAATTTTTTACTCTTGCTATGTAGTACATGTCTCCTTTTTAGCATTTACCTAAATAATCCTGAATTACTTTGCCTCACAGATGACTTGTGTATCTTCTCATAACATTTTATTTTGTGTTGCACTGATAACATGGATTTTTTAAGGAAATGACCCCAGATTAGATCCCATGCAGTATAGTAATTAGATGTTGTTGTAGTCAGTGCTCAGTATTGGAATGTGTTATTTGTATACCTTTGTGATGGGCATGACAGTGCCAGATTGTAGGTCAGCTCTTGGTGAGGCATTGCCACAGCACAAGCAAGGTAGAGCTGCATCAGAGTGCTTCTTCCTCCTCCATCATATAGTTTCTTGGACTGCTTCTGTTTTTACCAACCTTCATATTTTTCTTCTTTTGCACTTATCTCCCCACCTTTTCAATATATTAACTACTTAGAAGTAATAAATAATCATAATGTATTTAAGTAATTTATGTATATGAAACTCTAAACTACCTATATAAAAGCATGCAATAGAAAACTAACACTTAATTAAGATACTGATGTATGACTAAATGTGTGTAACCCCATAAAATGTCATTAAATAGGTTTTGTAACAGATTAAAAAATAACAGTTGATTGCAGTACTGAAGGAAGCTTTAGCAAGTCAGTTGTCACCTTGTATGCTTGTGGCAGCTGGCAGGCACCACCCCTGCTTGATTGGACTTTTGCTTGTGTGCAGACATTACTCATCTTGCCTATGGAACAGTGTAGTGTCTTGCTGACACTGTATTCAGGGAGAATATCCTGTTAATTAAAGTCTCTTTGAATGTCAGATGCATAGAGTAAGTTTGTAAACAAGTTGTAGATGATTTTATTCTAATACAGCTTCCTCCTGATACACTTGACAGAACATAGCCGCCCATTGGATCAAGGTAACACTGTCTCCCCCTTGTCTCATTACATACTTGGCATTACTCAGATGTTTTCATCCTGCTGGTGTCTACATATCAAGGCCCTCTCCCTTCTGTATATTTTTTTTTTTTTACATTGATTTTACAGAAAAGGCATAACTTTTTATAGTTGAGGAAAATTAGCTATTTTTTACTAGTCAGCCACAGTTTTCTCCCATCAACTGACCACACTTTTTTTTAACTAGACTGCCAAGGTGTGAGACACTCCTCTTAGACACTAATACATGACATTGTTGCTTTAGTATATTCTTGTGCTGCCAACACTCCATTGGCTGTGATTCTCCTCCATTCCACCTCCCCTTGGTCTGGTGCCAGACAAGAAGAAACACACAGACATCATGGCACACACCCACACTGCACCTGCTGCATCCCATAACAAGACACATCTTGCTGTAACATGCCAATTCACTCCATCAAACATCCAGGCACATGGTCATCACTACAATTAGAATTAGTGTTTACAATTTTACTTAGAGGTTTCCTTAGCATTTACTTGATCAAATTGAAATAAAGGTTATCTAAGTTTTTGCCTAACAAGAAAAGAAATGGTAATCTGGCATGGAATTTTCATGAATGTTTAGTCTGCATGACTGAGATGTGCATGTTGTTCACAAGTCATTAATTCTCTATTGGCAGGATCTAGCGCAAGCCTTATATCAGGTAATTCTACAGTTGCAAAGACTCTCTGTAAATACTTGCAGTGTGTAAATAATGTAATCAGTAATCAGTCAAAACAGTTGTCATGTGATGAGAACTATCTGTTGTTATGGAATATTTTGCATGATAACATGCTTGGGATGAGCATTTATATGGGGTAAGAGTGATGTTTGTACCTTAGAATACCCAGCTTATCATCGAAGGAATATATAAAGGAAAGAAACAGTTTGAATGTACTCAAAAGTTACCAGAATGAGATACTGCAGTAATTATATTTCTTGCCACACAAGATGAAAATATATTGCAAGTAATATATGTTCTTGTTGAACTTGATGGTGAAACTTGAGAGATTTTCTTAATCACATACAGGTAATGAGGTTATGTAGGACTATGTTGGAACTTTGTTAGTTACTGTGGAATTGTTTTCTTGTGTTCAGCTTTTGGCTTTGCTAAAGTTGTTGTATTCCCAAAATTTTATGTAGGAGGAATGATAAGGAGAATGAACCTGAAAATGATAATAATCATGGCTGAGGTACAACTAACACTCATGCCTCTGCCCACTTGCAAGCACTGCATGTTCTCTGGGGACTTGCAGTGTGGTGAAACTCTTGATGTGAGTGCACTGTAACTGCCTTCAGCATTAGACGAAAATTCAGAAAGTTTATATGAGTGTTGATAAGAATGTAACGTGTAAATGCAAGTTCTTGAATACCCCAAGAGAAACACAAATTTTCATATTATACATACTTGCTGTATGTAATGCTTTCTTTTATGAAAGAGTGACAGGTTGAGTGATAGGATTGAGAAGGGTGTGAGGCTTTACAGTGATGCAGCACACCACTGATGTGTAGTGATGCATGATTCACAATAAAGGGAGGAGGAAGTTACATACATGTATCAGCATTGCTATCAGTGATAACATTGGTGGAAGGAAAATAGGAAGTAGAGAATGTTATAGTGTTATGATAAAGAAAGAAATTAGAATGAATGATGTAGCATTGTAAGAAACGAAGCTTGAATCAATGAAAAACATGTGATTGGACAATTTCTTTAAGAATAATGATACAAATCCAGGTATTGTATAACAACAGACACCATAAATGTGAAAATATAAATAGACCATAGACAGAGACTGTAGGATGTATACATCACCTGCGAAAGTGATTTTATGGACATGGAGGATACATAAAAAGAACTTGCTTTGGAAAAATAAAAAATAGAGAAAGCTGTTAAAACCTAGTATTCAAAATGCATTATCTTTTGCATATGAGAGAAAACAAAAAAAGCAAGAGAGAAATACCAGCATCTTCATGAGGTCAATGCATCACCATCTATTTCAACTGTTATTATAAAGTACACGTGTCAGATTAATATAATTGAAATGATGCAGAAGTACACATGTGCTCAAGGAATGAGCTGAAACTATGTATTCGTTGCATATTGGGACTGAAAATCAGTAGTCTCCTTTAACTTTGAGCATTTCCACAGAGTATTACTAAAACATAAAAAAATCATTATTTTTGTGACAGGAAGTCAGTTGTGTGTGTGTGTGTGTGTGTGTGTGTGTGTGTGTCTTTACCTAGTTGTGGTTTATGGGAGGGGGAATAATCTCATAGTATCCCATCTCTATATCTATCCAGTTTGGTCTTAAAAGCATGGACAGTTACGGCATTGACAACATTTTCACTGAGTTCATTCCATTTGTTCACACTTCTATGAGGCAAACTAGTTCTTGATGTCTCTTCTACAGTTAATTTTCTTCAACTTTTTACTGTGTCCCCTTGTACTCTGTGTGTCTAAATTTATAAAACATTCTTTGTCCACATTTTCCATACCATTTATCATTTTATAGATGTTTATTAAGTCTCCTCTCTCTCTCCTATTTTCAAGGGTAGGAATTTCCAACATTCTTAATCTCTCTTCATAGGTCAACTTACTTAACTCCAGAACCATCTTGAACCATCTTAGTGACTGCTCTTTGTACTCTTTCTAATTTTATAATATTCCTCCTTGTATGAGGAGACCACACCACTGCTGCATATTCCAATCTTGGTCTTATGGAAATCAACAACTTTTTTATCATTCCTTCATCCAAATATGAGAATGCCATTCTCACTCTTTTCAACAAATTCATCATCTCTCCAGTAATTTTATCAGTGTGTCTGTCCAGAGTCAAATTTTCAGTAAGTGTTACTCCCAAATCCACTTCTTTTGATTTCTTTAACTTCACACCATCCATCTCATGATGATATTGTATTTTTTTTTTACTCTTACCAAACTCCATTACTTTACATTTACTTATACTGAATTCCATTTACCAAGATTACTCCATATATTTATCTTATTTAAATCATCTTGCAGTATCATACTGTCATTTACAGCTTAGCATCATCTGCAAATAAATTCATGTAACTATCTATTTCTTCATTCATGTCATTCATATATATATATATATATATATATATATATATATATATATATATATATATATATATATATATATATATATATATATATATATATATATATGTATTACAAACATTATTGGTCCCAACACTGACCCCTGTGGGACACCATTAGTTACTTTCAGCCAAGATGAATTTTGGTCTTGTATTACAGTTCTCATCTCTCTGTCATTCAGATAATCCTCCATCCATTCTAGCAGTCTTCCTCCAATTTTTCCATAATTTTATTTTTATCTTCCATAGCAATCTTGGGTGTGGTACCTTGTCAAACGCTTTCTTCAAGTCTAAGTAGACATCATCCACCCATCCGTCTCTCTCCTGCACAATATTGACTACCCTTGAATAAAAGGACAATAAGTTCATGGAGCATGATCTTCCCCTTCTAAATCCAAATTGACAATTTACCAAAACTTTATCTCTTTCCAAGTGCTCCATCCATCTTTCCTTTATTGTTCTTTCACATAGTTTTCCTACAACACTAGTCAATGACACTGGTCTATAATTTAGTGGGCTTTCCTTATTTCCTCCTTTGAATATTGGTGTAATATTTTCTCTCTTCCAGTCTTTTGGTACTCTTCCTTATGATAGTGATGTCACCACTAGACTGAATTTTATCAGCCAGTTGTTCTCTACATTCCTTCAATATCCAGTTTGATACTCCATCTGGACCAGATGCTTTATTTACATCAAGTTCTTCCATCATCTTAAGTATTTCCTCATAACTGACTGGGACTGTACTTTGTATATTCCTCATCAGCTTATCCCTTCCAGCATCAAACTTCCCTTCCACAGTAAATACCAATCTGAAACTATTGTTCATAACCTCCGCCATGTCCAGTGCATCCTCATAGACTTTTCTTTCAACTTTCAGTCTTGATACACCTTCCTTCTTCATCTTCCCATTAATTTATCTAAAGAATAGTTTTAGAATGGTTTGGGTTTATTTATACACTTTTCTATTATATCTCTTTCATAGTTTCTTCTCTCCTTTCTTATTATCTCAACGTACATGTTTTTAGCATCAGTATATTCCTCCCATCTGTTCTCAGTTTTCCTCTTCCATCTATTCCAAGTATTTAACTTCCAATATCTAGCCTTTTTACATTTTGTATTGAACCATTCTTTACCCTTTCTACATCTTGCTCCTCCTCTAGGTACAAATTTCTCCATAACAGAGTTATATATCCTTATAAATTCATCCCATTTTTCCTGAACATCTGCATGTTCAAAGTCTTTCCAGTCCAGGGCAACAAATTACTTTCTTAATTTTTCAAAGTCAGCTTTACTATATTTAAATCTTTTTACCTTATGATTTTCATCAATGATTACATTTTCATTTTTCAATTTAAATGCCACTTTTTCAATTTAAATGATCACTTTTACCTCTGGTATCACTATCAACCCACTGAGTAATCAAGTTTTCCACTGCCCAGTTTAATAGTCTATTACTCCATGAGTTCTCACTTCAAGTAGTTGGCAGTGTCTCCCAATTTATCTCCTTACAGTTAAAATCACCATCAATAACTATATCACTACTTTCCATCACTATCTTTTCAAGATCTTTTAACACATCTATCAACATCTCTTCATGCATCACTACTTTCCATCACTATCTTTTCAAGATCTTTTAACACATCTACCAACATCTCTTCATGCTCTTCTTTTCTCCAAGCATTGGTCATAGGTGGCACATACACTCCTACATAATTCATTATCCTTCCATTACCACTTCTAATCATCACATGTAGAATTTCAGACTTGTCTTTACTTTTTATTACCTTCTCCACTTTAACATTTTTTAGTCAGAATGATCACTCCGCCTCCTTCCTTGTTACTTCTATTTTTCATCTATAAATCATATTTATCATCACCAATGTCAGGAATTCCCCATTCATTTTTCCATTTTGTCTCACATAATACAACAACATCCAGTTTACATCTGTTTAATAACTAATTTATTTCCATTTTTGTTGACATTAATCCATTTAAATTAGTATAACATACTTTACTTACTGTTTGATGTATCATTTCTTTATTCTCATATCTCTTACTCTCCAGAAATTTATTTATTTTTATTTATTTATTTTTTTTTTTTTAAGCCTTATTTACTAGCTCCTTTTGCTTCAGTCTTATCCATATCTCTGCTTATCCATACATTCTTATATTCTTCATCTCCAGACAACCCCCAAGACCCATTAATCATCTCTTCTGTTTGTACCTGTGTTGCAAACCTTATTCTTATGGGTCTCATTTTTCTTCTTCATATTTCCCAATTCTATGGAACTCTTCCACTTGCTTTACTACCTGGCTGTCTTCACTTGTCACTTTCTTCAGTAACTTATTCAACAGGTTCTTTTCCTTTTCTTCTCTTTGAATTCTGCTTACTATTTTCTCTTCCTTTAAACCAAATACAATTACTTGTTTATATTTTCTACAGTGTCTCTCACTAGCTTTTTTATCTTCTTTAATAACATTTACCACTTTCTGTCTGAGGTTTTGCTTCTCATTTTCTTGTTCTATTATTTTTTTTAGTGATTCTTCTTCAAATTTACATTCATTTAACCACTTGTTTTGCCTCATATCCACATCCTTTACACTCGCCTTCATTTCCTCATTTCCTTTCTGAACAGTTTCTACTTTTTCCTTTATTTGTTTCTTTAAACAGTCATTTTCCACCTTTAAATTCTCATTTTTATCTTCCATTCCTATCAGCTTTGCTGTAATAATCCACCAATTCCTCACCTGTCTCCTTCTAGTGTGCCTCCAATGTCTTTATTCTCTCCAATAACTTGTCCATCATTTCTTCCAGATACAAAATTTTTTCTACACTTCAATCTATAATTCACTTTTATTTCTTCTCCAGTAAAACCTTCAAAGGATCCCCTTTCCTTTGGGGTGCTGCACTTTGCCATGATTGTCCAGAATGTAAACTAACCAAACCAAACTTTCCTAGAGACAGGATAACTATACTCACAGTACTGTTTCTCCCCTCCCTGTTTACCGCCTAGGTATTCCTGGACCTTCATAACATATCTCATTCCACCACAAGCAATTTGTGTTATTCCATCCTTCTATGTTCAGAGCACTAAAAAACATGCCCTGTCAGCTCTGCCGCCGCCATGTGTATTTACCTAGTTGTGTTTTACAGGAGGGGAGTAATCTCATAGTATCCCGTCTCTATATCTATCCAGTTTGGTCTTAAAAGCATGGATAGTTATGGCACTGACAACATCTTCACTGAGTTCATTCCATTTGTTCACACTTCTGTGAGGAAAACTATACTTCTTGATGTCTCTTCTACAGTTAACTTTCTTCAACTTCTTACCGTGTCTAATTGTACTTTGTATGTCTAAATTTATAAAACATTCTTTGTCCACATTTTCCATACCATTTATCATTCTATAGATGTTTATTAAGTCTCTTCTCTCTCCTATTTTCAAAGGTAGGAATTTCCAACATTCTTAATCTCTCTTCATAGGTCGACTTACTCAACTCCAGAACCATCTTAGTGACTGCTTTTTGTACTCTTTCTAATTTTATAATATTCCTCTTTATATGAGACCACACCATCGCCGCACATTCCAATCTTGGTCTTATCATGGAAATCAATAACTTTTTTATCATTCCTTCATCTAAATATGAGAATGCCATTCTTATTCTTTATAAGAAATTCATCGTCTCCAGTAATTTTATCAATGTGTCTCTGGAGTCAAATTTTCAGTAACTGTTACTCCCAAATCCACTTCCTCTTTTGACTTCTGTAACTTCACATCATGCATCTCATGATATTGTATTTTTTTTTTATTCTTACCAAACTCCATTACTTTATATTTACTTAAATTGAATTCCATTTGCCAAGATTTGCTCCATCTATTTATCTTATTTAAATCATCTTGCAGTACCATACAGTCATTTACATTTCCTACCTCCTCATCTGCTTAGCATCATCTACAAATAAGTTCATATTCATTTATGTCATTCACATATATTATAAACATTATCAGTCCCAACACTGACCTCTGTGGGACACCACTAGTTACTTTCAGCCAAGATGAATTTTAGTCTTGCATTACTGTTCTCATTTCTCTATGTGTGTGTGTGTGTGTGTGTGTATGTCCTTTTTTTCTATGTAGGAGGGGCACTGGCCAAGGGCAGCAAAAACTGGAAAAAAAAAAAAACATGCCCATTGAGGTGCCAGTCTCCACACAGAGTCAAAGGCATTAGTCAAAAATACAAGATAGGTGTCCTGAAACCTCCCTCTTGAAAGAGTTCAAGCCATAGGAAGGTGGAAATACAGAAGCAGGCAGGGAGTCCCAGAGTTTACCTGAGAAAGGAATGAATGATTGAGAATACTAGTTAACTCTTGCATTAAAGAGAAAGAAGAAAGTCTTGTGTAATGAGGCTGCAGGAGGAGG
The DNA here is from genome assembly GCF_035594125.1 of Scylla paramamosain. Classification (NCBI taxonomy): domain Eukaryota; kingdom Metazoa; phylum Arthropoda; class Malacostraca; order Decapoda; family Portunidae; genus Scylla; species Scylla paramamosain. Next base: position 15,638,230 of record NC_087151.1, read on the forward strand.
GGAGGCATGGAGTTAGCAAGATCAGAAGAGCAATTGGCATGAAAATAGCAGTAGAATATTGCAAGAGATGCAACATTGCAGCAATGAGAAAGAGGCTGAAGACAGCCAGTTAAAGGAGAGGAGTTGATAAGATGAAAAGCTTTTGATTCCACCCTGTGTAAAAGAATGGTATGAGTGTCACTGAAGAAGAGTGGATAGTTGTGTGGAAGGTTGTGTCGAATTAATAGATGGAGGAATTGAGTTTTTGAGGCATTGAACAATGCTAAGTTTACTGTGTGCCAATCAGAAATTTTAGAGAGATCAGAAGTCAGGCATTCTGTGGCTTTCCTACACAAACTGTTTACTTCCTGAAGGGTTGGACATCTATGAAAACATGGAAAAGTGCAGGGTGATATCATCAGCATTGTAGTAGATAGGACAAGAAGTTTAGTTTAGAGGATCATTGATGAACAATAGGAAGAGAGTGGGTGGCAGGACAGAACCTTTAGGAATACAATTGTTAATAGATTTAGGAGAAGAACAGTGACCATCTACCACATCAGCAATAGAATAATCAGAAAGGTGTGTGTGTGTGTGTGTGTGTGTGTGTGTGTAACTGTGATACATGGGAAATGAGTTACACTCATGGGTTCCCATTTCCATGTTTCAGCCAGTCAATTTTTACTTTGAAATCATGAATACTCTTAGCTTTTATAATTTCACTTTTTTTTTTTTTTTTTTTTTTTTTTTTTTTTTTTTTTGTGTGTGTGTGTGTGTGTGTGTGTGTGTGTGTGTGTGTGTGTGTGTGAAGGTTCTGTCTCACATTCCATCTCTCTCTCTTTTATCTCCATATTGAAACTTTCCCTTTTTAGTGACATTCTCCTGCCCCTGAAGCATCCTCTCTCATGAGTTGTCATTACCCATGTGTCAGTCTGTGCCTGTATCCAGCATGTGCCACGTGAAAAATGTTTGCAAGATGGAAAAGTCATCCCACTGAACTGTACATACACTCACAAACACTATCAGGAAACTTTAGGATCTGTACATGAGCTGACTATTGCATGAAGAATTCTATTGTACAGTTCTGATCTATATTTATTTCAGGACATGTGTAATGAGGTGTGAGAGTGAGCATGGGGTAGGGATGGGTCAATGCTACAAAGTGGCATGTACAGAACTAATGCATGGGTTCCTTCTATCATCACTTGTGTTTTTTTCAATCACTGTATATATACTTTTGTCACCTTCACTTCCACCCTCCTCCCTCGCCTCTGCCTCCACCTTCTTCACTCCTCTGCGGTGCCACCATGTCAGAATCTGGGCTACCATGGCCGTCAGGTTTTGCCAGAGAACCTCAAGATTCAGTTCCGCAATGTGGCCATGATGGTGCCAGACCGGCAGATCATCATCAGGGTGAAGCTGGCCTCTTGTGGCTTTCTTGAGAACATTACTTTGGCCCGCAAATTCTTCACATTGTACAAGCTGTGTGAGGAGCAGTTAACCAAACAGGTATGCATATGAGTCACCAGCTGGGGAAGAGACAGATCTATTAACCCAAATTTACAGCATTATGGGATTGGCAGCAGAGGGTACTGAAGTTCACTCAGTAATATTATAGTAAAGAATTTTTACTGAGAGACATGTTTGTATCAGCCAATGTGACTGCTACAGATTCCAAGATTTGTTTATCCTTTTTATTATTTTTATTATTATTATTTTATTTTATTTTATTTATTTTTTTTTTTTCTTTCTTTTATGTCATTTATATATCAAGCCTTTCCCCAAACTAGTGGGGTGTTAGATTAGAAAGAACAGAACATGAATACACAAAAAATCTTATAACTCAACCCTTTTGCTTCCTTTACAAATAGATTTTGTAGCCTACCATGGCTGTTTTTCTGAGACACTGTTGGCATCAATTATAAACCCACAGCACCCGGAAATATAATAATAAATAAATTTCTGTTCTGTGTTCACTCTAGGTGCATTATGACTTTGGGTTGAGAAACATCCTGTCTGTACTGAGGACTCTTGGAGCCTCCAAACGAGCAAACCCTAAAGATTCAGAGTCCACTATTGTGATGCGAGTGTTGCGGGACATGAACCTCTCCAAGCTGGTGGGTGAGTAGCTGTGTCACTGTGTGGAGAATACTGATTGTGAGTTTATCCTCTGTCCATCATAGCTTCCCACTGGAACCATTTAGGTAACAGAATGTTGTTATTCACTTTATTCTTCCTTTTCTCTAGTGTTTCACTGACTTTCCATAGAGAAATAGAAAGATTTTAGGTTATGTGGTAATGAGATTATTCTCTGTCCATCATAACTCTCCACTGGATATAATTAGATAATGAAATATTATTATTGACTTTATGCTTCCTTTTCACAGGTATTTAATTGGCCCAGTCCACTGAGAAAGAAACAAGATTATTAGGTCATAAAATTTATTCTCTCCTTGTTACAGTTTTTAATTGACATTCTGAACAATGATTTGTGTTACAGATGAAGATGAGCCACTCTTCATGTCCCTGATTGACGACCTGTTTCCAAATATGACACAGGAGAAGGGTTACCACAACCAGCTCACCACTGCCATCGGGGAGGTGGTTAATGAGCTTGGCCTTGTCAACCATCCACCATGGACACTTAAACTTATCCAGGTTAGTCAGGAACACACCAGAAGCACTATAGTAAATCTTCTTTTGAGGTAGATCCTCCACTTATCATTTTTGCATTCTCCATGTCATCTTGGAAGTGTGTTCCATTTAGTACAGCGAGTGTCCAAGTTATGAGGTAACAAGTTACAAGCGTTCAGATACAAGCAGTCTACTCACAAAATGAAATAATGCTCAGTGCAAGTTCAAATTTGGCACTACGTGCCATATTTACCTAGTATGCTGTAGTACTACCAAGTCTTAGCTATGAAACATGTCATAAGGAGGAAAAATGGTGCATTTTGATCATAAACTGTGTACATCTGCCATAAATCCATGTGGTTGTTAAGACTGGGTTGACCCTATCTTAGTGTAGCTAATGACAGATGCTCCCACTGGGAAGATGGCAGTCCAACAACATCAGCATCACCTAGGAAGGAATAAGGGATGTTTTGAATATTCTTAGTGACTCAGAACTCATTAAAATAATTTTTTAGTACTCATAAATTCAATTAAAAAGGAAAGAGGACTGTGTCTCTATCTTGTTAGCCTTGTGGAAGTGGCAACAAGTGGAATCAAAAGTCTTTCAACTCATCAACTCCTCTCATCTAACTGACTGTCTTCATCCCCTTTCTCATTGCCACAGTGTTGCATCTCTTACTATCTTGTATGGCTATTTTCATGCTTACTGCCCTTCTGATCTTGCTAAATGCATGCTTTCCCTCCTTCCATGACCTCGCTGCACAAGACTTTTTTTTTCTTTCACCCCTGTTCTGTCCACCTCTCTAATGCAAGAGTTAACCAGTATTCTCAATCATTCATTCCTTTCTCTGGTAAACTCTTGGATTCCCTGCTGGATTCTGTATTTCCAACTTCAAGAGAGAGGTTTCAAGACACTTATCCTTCATTTTCTGATTACTACTTTGGACCCTATTCAGCAACTGGCACAGCAGTGGACCCCTCCCCCACTGCCCTTTTTTTTTTTTTTTTTCTGGTGCCCCTCCTACATAAGGAAAAAAAAAGACAAAAATCTGGGTGTGGAGAGGGTTGAGGAAGTGGAAAATCTCAACCTCCAGCACAGTCAAGTAGGAAGTGTAGTCTTGTCAGTGTTATAAAAGAATGAGTGATTTTTCTTTCAGTTTTCATTATTCAATATAATCTTCCAGATATTGAGCTTATGTGCAGTTTCAGTTTCTTATCTGCATCTGCTGTGCCTCGGTTCTAGTGAGTTACAGTGTGGTTAAGTATTACTAAATAGTAGTTTTACATTCTTATGCTTATTTTGAAGGCTCTCTTTGGATTTTACTTATCACCATTGTAAAACCACTCAAATGATTGTTTACACAGAAATACTTCAGTGGGATTGCATTTAACATAATATTTTAAGGAATGGATCACAATTCTATCAACTGTGCCACTTCCTCAAACATATAAACATGGGTAAAATCTATAAAACATATAAAATGTTATAAACAACAGTTTTCACTTTGCCTTTTAGTATTTCAAAATACTTAAAAACTACATATGGCAATTTTTTTTTTTTTTTTTTTTTTTTTTTTTTTTTTATGTAGGAGAGGCACTCTGCCGTGCCTAGTTAAAACACCGAATATACAAATTTCACGATTTTTAGTTTTGTATCCCTTCTTATGTAATTTTACCCGTAGAATCGATTGAGCACATCGCCAAATGGCTTTCGACCATAGTCTATGGTCGATAGCCATTTGGCGATGTGCTCAATCGATTCTACGGGTAAAATTACATAAGAAGGGATACAAAACTAAAAATCGTGAAATTTGTATATTCGGTGTTTTAACTAGGCACGGCAGCACTGGCCAAGGGCCACAAAATTTATAAGAAAAAAAAGCTCACAGATGTTCTGGTCCCCAAACAGAGTCAAAATCAGTCATTAAAAATTAAGGGATAATTGTCTTGAAACCTCCCTCTTCAAAGAGTTCAAGTCATACGAAGGAGAAAATACAGAAGCAGGCAGGGAGTTCCAGAGTTTACCAGAGGAAGGGATGAATGATTGATAATACTGGTTAACTCTTGCATTAGAGAGGTGGACAGAATAAGGGTGAAAGAAGAGACTTGTGCAGCAAGGCTGTGGGAGGAGGGGAGGCATGCAGATAGCAAGATCAGAAGAGTGGTTAGCATGAAAAGAGCAGTAGAAGATAGCATGAAATGCAATGTTGTGATGAAAAAGGGGCTGAAGACAGTCAGTTAGAGGGGAGGGGTTGATAAGATGAAAAGCTTTTGATTCCACACTCTCTAAAAGCACATTTCATACATGGACGAATAAGGCCCCTGTACAGAGTTAGCAGTTGGATGGGTGAGAAAAACTGGTGGAGACAATTCAGAATGCTTAACTTCATAGAAGCTGTTTTAGCTAGAGATAAGATGTGAAATTTCCTGTTTAGATTGTGAATAAAGGAGAGACTGAGGATGTTATTGTAGAAGAGGGGGACAATTGAGTGTCACTGAAGAAGAGGGGATAGTTATCTGGAAGCTTGTGTCAAGTTGATAGATGCAGGAATTGGGTTTTTTGAGGCATTGGACAATACTAAGTTTCCTATGCCCCAATCAGAAATTTTAGAGAGATCAGAAGTCAGGTATTTTGTGGCTTCCCTGCATGAACTGTTTACTTTCTGAAGAGTTGGATATCTACAAAAATTATGTGGAAAATGCAGGGTGGTATCATCTGCATAGGAGTGGATAGGACAAGAAGTTTGGTTTAGAAGATTATTGATAAATGATAAGAGAGTGGGTGACAAGACTGAACCCTGAGGAATGCCACTGTTGATAAATTTGGGAGATGAAGAGTGACTGTCTACCACAGCAGCAATAGAATGGTCAGAAAGGAAACTTGAGATAAAGTTACAGAGAGAAGGATAGAAGCCAAAGGAGGGTAGTTTGGAAATCAAAGCTTTGTGCTACACTCTATCAAAGGCTTTTGATATGTCTAAGCCAATAGCAAAAGTTTCACCAAAATCCCTAAAAGAGGATGACTACGACTCAGTAAGGAAAGCCAGAAGATCACCAGTAGAGCTGACTTGATGGAACCCATGCTGGTGATCAGAAATAAGGGTGTGAAGTGATAGATGTTTAAGAATCTTCTGGTTGAAGATAGATTAAAAAACTTCGAGAGGCAGGAAATTAAAGTAATAGTTTGAGGGATTAGAACGGTTGCCCTTTTTATCAGTAGGATGAATGTAGGCAGATTTCCAGCAAGAAGGAAATGTAGATGTTGATAGACAGAGTTGGAAAAGTTTGACAAGGCAAGGTGCAAGCATGGAGGCACAGTTTCGTAGAACAATAGGAGAGACCCCATCAGGTTCATAAGCCTTCTGAGGTTTAAGGCCAGCGAGGGCATGGAAAAGATCACTGAGAAGGGTCTTAAACATGGGTACCATGAAGTAGTCAGAGGGTGGAGGAGAGGGAGGAACAAGCCCTGAATCATGCAAGATAGAGTTTTTAGCAAAGGTTTGAGTGAAGAGTTCAGCTTTAGAAATAGATAAGATGGCAGTGGTGCCATCAGGTTAAAATAAAGGAGAGAAAGATGAAGAAGCAAAATTATTGTTTTATATGTTTATATTTATATGTTTGTATACATCACTTTCAGTCCTTCATTTTGACTATTTTTGTATTTAATTTTCATTTATTTTTTTTCCTTTATGTACCATTTCTTCACTCTGTCTCCCAAAACTCTCCCCCCAAAAAATTTAGCCTTTTCTTTTATTCTTAACTAATTTTTCACTTTAACCTCTTGGTACATTCCTTTAATTTTTTTCTGTTCTTCATTTCTGTTCTTCCTATTGTATATATTTTTGCAATTTTCTACTTCTCATAGTTTGGATGTTTTTTTTTTCTAGTACCTTTTCTGCTGCTGCTTATGATTTTAGTCTTATTTTCATAGGTTTTGTTTTGCCTTCCAGATAAGGTCCCAGTTCTAATAACTTCCACTTCTTCCTCAAATTTAGTGTTATCTTCATCATTTAGTTTCTTCAGCAAGTCCTTCACTGTTTTTGTTTCTTCTTTATCTCTTTTCAATTGGTTTGTTATATTTTTCTCCTTTATTCCATAAACTATAATACTTATCTTCTTATCTGCTGCATTTCTTACCAGATCTCCATTTTTTTCAATGCCTTTACCACTTCCTTTTCTACTTTTTCCTTTTCTTTCATTTGCTTTTCAATTATTTTCTTGAAGTCAACATCTTCTTTATCATTTTTGATTTTCCAATCTTTCATTTCATCCATGACTCCCTCTCTCACCCTCTTCTCACCTTTCATTAACTCTGCATGTGTGTAATTAGGTGCATATAGTTTTGTGTGGATGAAGAGAATTGTCTTTAGAGGGCAGGCTGTGACTACCCCTTTGTGTTTTGAGACACAAGGGAAAACATTCAATGAAGTCACAGTTGGGTTATTGATAAGTTCATATCACCCTCTGATCCAGTGTTTAGACCTCACTGGGAGTAATTATTGTGTTGTCAGGTATCTGCTGCCTCCTTCTCTGAAGGAGTAGAAACAATTTTTGATAGATGTTCTAAGTTATGATACACATTTGTCTTAGCTAAGGTACATTTCATATCTTTATGAAGAATATGGGCCCATTCCCTTGTATCTCCACTAGTGGTGGGACAATCTCTGTTGAGACATTACATTGTTCGTGGAACATATGATAATTAATTTATTATTTTTATTTATTCATTTATTTGTTTTCTATGGTAGCAAAAAATTACAATGATGAGTTGCAAGCAAAACGAGTTATGAGCAGCCCTCCAAAATCTATTTCCCTTGCAACTCAAACATGCTTTTCAGTTAGAATTAATTATTCATCTATTTATTTTATTTATTTACTTATGCTTTAATCATACAAAAAGCACAGTAATGCCTTAAAGTAGGGATCAGAAATTAAATAATAAGAGATAAAAAATAAATAAAATGCTGTCTGTAAATCTATAAAAGAAAAGAAAAGAAAAAGATTAACACATTAGCAATGCCAGGGTAAAAAAGAAAAAAATCATAGTGACACATTCCTGGTTAATAGTTCATTTTTCTGGGGGTGTGCTTCATGTGGTACACAGCTGTATGAGACTCAGCGGGTGAGGCATGGAATGATGACTCTTGGACCTAGTGGTGCTGGCAAGACCTCCTGCATTCAAGTCCTGATGAAGGCACTCTCCAGAACAGGACTCCCTCACAGGTCTGCATATGCCTTTGGTCTTACTGTGACAGATATATATGATATTTGAAGATTGAATTGGGATTTGAAGAAATCATATTAACAACCTCTTAGTTTTAGGAGTCTTGACTGAATATTGATTTAGTAGAAATTGCCAGCCACATCTTCCAGATTGGATGTTAAAACTTTGGCACTGTACAAAAATTGTTTAGTGGAAAAAAATATATTGTTTTCTTGTAGCTTAATAAACCTTTGCAGGCATTAATTTGACATAATGATATAATGATTTTTCAATAATTGTTGCATGTCACATTATATTTCAAGGATGGCTAAGTTGATATGATAACAACAGAAGATTATTATGCCTGTTGCTGATCCCCATATAGAGAACTGAGGATGAACCCAAAGGCCATCACCTCAGCCCAGATGTTTGGCCGTCTGGATGTGGCCACCAATGACTGGACAGACGGCATCTTCTCTACACTCTGGCGTAAGACACTGAAGGCTAAAAAAGGTGAGAAGACTGGACTGATCGTGGCAATGAACAAATTTGAAGATCACAAGAAGGATTTACTTGGTGTTCACTTCTGTATTTCCTTGAGTATAGGCTGAGTTCTAAAGGCCAAGTATTTAGGCAAATGAGTGGGAGTTGACCTAAACACAGGTATCAGCTTTCTTAGGTCGAAAATTCAGGAATCCAAATACGATAGGAAGGGGCATTAGCTACTGTTGGCTTTAGAAATTAAATGTTTACTTACTATGACCAGTAAACAAGACAAATCCTTACCAGTTATTTAGTAATGAAGAGAAGAGCCCCAAGCAGATCAAGCTCACAAATATATAATAGACTACTTGACTTAGTTTGTATTATAGTTTCAACAATCTTTGTTGAAATGCTAAGCACAGGCTTGGTTACCATATACATATAGTACATAATTAAAATACCCATAGACTGAAATACACAATAAAAACCTATTAGAGATTTTCATGTTCAGCATATACAGCACCACGTTATTTGTCTTTGTCATGAGAGAGAGAGAGAGAGAGAGAGAGAGAGACCTGCTCCTCCTTCATTGTTCAGTGATATATATATATATATATATATATATATATATATATATATATATATATATATATATATATATATATATATATATATATATATATATATATATATATATATATATTATGACCACAAACCCCTGCTTTTCCCACAGCTGCCTCAACTGGACTAGCTTTCCCCTTGACTTGGTGCAGGGCTTAATTAGAGGTGTAAAGGGTCCCTTCTGACTCTTGCACCCTTTACATGACTGGTCATAATGCCATGTCACACCAGTGAGGTCACCAGCCTGTTTTTACCCACCTACAGGCAAAGGAATATAATACAACAATTGTAAATTCCAACAGCTGGGCAAGAATCAATCGTTGCGTTCTAGGGAAACAGCACAATAAACAAAAAACACATAAAAGGTCAAGGTATTATACCCCAGGAGAAAATCACCCTTGTAATGGAGGTATTATAAGACTCTCCCTGCCCGGTAATACAATATCCCTCCTTCTTAGAAGGAAGAGAGATGTATTACTGTTAGGCAGTGTAAAGTAATCCTCTGTTTCAAGAAGGGCATTGGGGACACCACCCCCAATCATGATAGCATTTAACACGACAACACTGATAGAGACGAGTGCCCACACACGAACAGGAGGGTAATTCACCTCTCACTGTAAAAGAGCTCAGCCTACACACACATGCAGCCAAGGAGTCATGTCCATGAATAAGGAATGTGTTATAATTAACTACACCCCCTGGCAGACTATCATGGAGACTCCTATACTACCCATATAGGCAGAGGCATATGGCTGGTACTTACTCGATTATCCTCTTAAAGCAACTGACCTGTCTAGCTGTAAAACTACCCCCAGTCTCCTCCAAACCACGCACTCTGCCTTCATAAGTCTATCTCAAGTGGTAGACTGTGACTGCTCGAAAGCGTGGGAAATGATGTGGAATGCTCTTCCACTCTGCTACTATGAGGAGGGGTACAAGAGGTGGGGTGGGGTGGTGACATTGCATCTTGCTTGTGATTCCAAGGGTAGTAATCCAAGGAAGGATACATAAACACTGAATGCCCTTAAGTAGATCCTTATAATCCAGTAGCTAAAGGCAGGGAAGGAAGTAGCATAACCCTGCTGTGTAGAGAGGCTGGCTGGTGACTGACTGATGTGCTGAGGATGCTTGATGTTGCCAGCTTACAGTGTTGGTTTATTTGCATGTTTATATTTGTCATGGATCGGTGTTTCCTTTACGTTACCCCTGCCGATCACATGCGACTCCTGGTTGAGTCTCCAGGTAGACTAGGGTGGGACACTCAAAAGAAAGCACAGTCGTAAATATTTGACTTATATTTACACAGTAATTACAACAAAGGCCTGGCTAGCTATGGCTACACTCAGTGGCGCGTGGGCCGCACACAAAGAAATACCTATTCCTTCGGAAGCGAGGCCAATGCCCGGTCCTTTTGCGTTGTGAGAGCACAGCCTGACGTTAAGTTACTGGGTCACAATGGTAATTAGTCGGCACTATGCACTGTATCACTTATGCCGGGCAAGGAGCGACGACCACGTGGTCGCTAGGTGACTGGAAATGAAATCTTGTTAACAGGCCTTACCACAAATAACTCACCCCAGGCGTTCCACTGGTGTACTCACTCCTCCAGTCTGCTTCGATGAAAGCCAGCTTCGTTGGTCAGGGCTTCGGCTTACCGCTGCACCACGCTGTCCTTTCTGCAGGCTGGTTCGGGAGGAGTCGAGGAGGGCACGTCCTGGGCGCTGGGTGACCTGGCTGGGAGTGAGCCCAAGCAAGGTCGTGCCCCGCTCACCTCGGCCCGCGCGCATTGATACAGGCTCCGCCCACCTGCCCGCATGGCGGATGGTTCTCTCCTATGACGGGGCGGTAATTTATTGCCCTCTAAAAATCTAGTGTCCCTGTGCTCTCACAATATTGTTGTACTTATAACATATGCATTGTTGCCATTACTACATTTTACATATCCCACAACATACACACAGAGACACACGCCTGCCGCCTCACGCACTCTGCAAGCTGACGCATTCAAATACTTTTCTTCTAAAAATTCTAATGACTAAACTATGGGGCATGGATAAACACAAATTACTTTATCATCAAGAGCAACTCCTCTATTAAATACTGGGTGAGACTTAAATTGAATGAACTAGGAGAAATAAGGAAAATTACGTGTGGAACACAAGTGACTATTTGGATGACTGTTATACTAAGAGCTGTGGGCTGGGCTTCTCATCTCTCTTTCTCCTTCGTCTTCCTTTCATTCTTCTTTCTACATCGCCTTACCTTGCTGCTCATAACAATATATATATACATATATATATATATATATATATATATATATATATATATATATATATATATATATATATATATATATATATATATATATATATATATATATATATATATATATATATATATATATATATATATATATATACACACACACACACACACACACACACACACACACACACACACACACACACACACACACAGTCATACCTCATGATTCAAACAACTCCCAATTCAAACAGGGTTAGCAAACAAATTTTGTTCTCCAGTTCGAACACGGTCCTCCAGTTCAAAAACAAACACCTGTTTAAGCAATGCCACTCTCTCTAGCATTCCTCCTCCCCCCTCCCTTCCTCTCCTTTTCCTCTCCCTTCCCAGGCCCTCTCCCTCATCCCTTCCCAGGCCCTCTCCCTCATCCCTCCCCATTTCCTCTCTCTCTCTCTCTCTCTCTCTCTCTCTCTCTCTCTCTCTCTCTCTCTCTCTCTCTCTCTCTCTCTCTCTCTCTCTCTCTCTCTCTCTCTCTCTCTCTCTCTCTCTCTCTCTCTCTCTCTCTCTCTCTCTCTCTCCACTTCCTTCCCCCAAATGCTCTCCTTCCCCATATGTCCCTTTGTCCCATTGTTCCTTTCCTCTCCTTTCCTCTTTCATCTGGTCTCAAACCTCCTTCCCTGTCACCTCTTCTTCCCTTTATCTGTCAGAGATAACCTGAGGTGATACCTCACTGTCTCTCCCCCTCATTCATTCTATATCATTTTCTCTTCTTTCTTTCTCACTCATATAATTCCAATTTCATTCTCTATCACTCTCATTCTTATAGCAATTCTCTGGATTGTTCTTACTCTCACAGAGAGAGAGAGAGAGAGAGAGAGAGAGAATATTTCAGTGCAAAATAAAAATTGTGTACACTACAATGACTGTTTTCAAGACTGAAGATAGCAGGAACTTTTAATGAATCATCATTTTGAGATTGGTGTTTATTTATAATGGTATTTTGCGTAAAATGTTAAGGCCATTATTTTCATATCTGATGTATAGGACGACCCAGCTTTTTGTGTCTTTTTTTAGGATGATTCAAGTGCCATCTTATACACCGAAATTTAAGGTACTTCATGTTTTCTTTTACTAATATATATATATATATATATATATATATATATATATATATATATATATATATATATATATATATATATATATATATATATATATATATATATATATATATATATATATATATATATATATATATATATATATATATATATATATATATATATATATATATATATATATATATATATATATATATATATATATATATATGCACAAGACTTTCTTCTTTCTTTCACCCCTATTCTGTCCACCTCTCTAATGCAAGAGTTAACCAGTATTCTCAGTCATTCATCCCTTTCTCTGGTAAACTCTGGAACTCCCTGCCTACTTCTGTATTTTCACCTTCTTATGACTTGAATTCCCTCAAAAGGGAGGTTTCAAGACACTTATCCTTCAGTTTTTTCACTACTGCTTTGGACCCTTTTATGAAACTGGCATCTCAGTGGGCATTTTGTTTTTTATTGGATTTTTGTTGCCCTTGGCCAGTGTCCCTCCTACATAAGAAAAAAAAACTAGTTATGCACAGGTAACAATGAGCTTGAAGCAACGCACAAAGGGACAGCGTGTTGGCAGTACAGATGGGGAACACCTGGTGACATCTGGTGGCCACATTACGGAACTAAACCAGCCACACAACTTGATTTTCTTGACATTGTGTTATTCTAATCTGTGTAATATGAAAAAAAAGGACTAGTTTTTTTTCCTCATGTTATTCCAAAATCACATAGTCTAAACACGCATAAATCGAGAAATCCCCATATATATATATATATATATATATATATATATATATATATATATATATATATATATATATATATATATATATATATATATAGGCACCTACCAAAATTATTATCAATCTCAATGAGGTCTAAAGCACTGGATCATACGATGCTGTGAGCATATCATTAAACCCACCTATGACCTCACTGAATGTTCCCCTTTGTGTCTCACAACACAAGGGAGCAGTCACAGCCTGGTCTCTAAAGACAATTCTCTTCCTTCACACAAAACTACATGCATCTAATTACACACACATCCTTCACTTAAAATTCAAAATTATCATTGCGACTCCTACACCAGCCTCGGAGTCCCCATCTGGGGAGAGGACCACAGATATCCTCAGGTTGGACTGCTCTTCAGGTATCAATCCTAAGTGTCTTGACACCCCCCTCAACTTTTTCTTCATTAACTTCTGCAACATTCATGGTCTTAGATCTAATTTTCAATCTGTAGAATATCACCTCTCCTCTACTAAAGCACATCTTCTTTTCCTCACAGAAACACAGGTGTCTGAGGCAACTGACAGTAGCCCCTTTTCTGTTCCCTCCTACTCTCTCTATCCTCATTTTTCAGTCTAAAGCTGGGTGTTGCATTTATGTGCACAATGACTTAACCTGCTCTTGTGCCCACGCTCTTGAATCTTCCGAGTTTTCTACCATCTAGCTATGACTACAGAGTCGCTTTCAAACTAAATTTATCTTTGCTGTATACCTCTCACCTAATTCCTCTGACTATGAAAAATTCTTAGACTACTTAACTTCCAAACTGGAGCACATTCTAACTCTTCGCTTCTGCGGAGATCCCCACTCTACAAGACTTAAGTGTTCACCACCAGCTTTGGCTTTCCTCTCCCTTCATTGACCATCCTGGTGAACTAGCCTTCAAGTTTGCTATCCTCCATGACCTAGAGCAATTGGTGCAACACCCTACTCGTATTCCTGACCGTCTTGGAGATACACCCAACATTCTTGACCTTTTCTTAGCCTCTAATCCTTCTCCTTATGCTGTTACCCTCTCTTCTCCGTTGGGCTCCTCTGATCACAATCTCATATTTGTATCTTGTCCTGTCGTTCCAATCCCCTCTCAGGATCCCCCTAAGTGGAGGTGCCTCTGGCGTTTTGCCTCTGCTAGTTGGGGACTTAACTTAAGCCTTCCATCACCAGAATCTCATGCATTTTATATTTCTGCCCAGAACCATGCCAAATCTGTTTTTACAACTAGCCAAAAACTCCTTCATTAACAAAGTGTCAAAATCTTTCAGGATCTAACTCCCATCGTGACTTCTGGCATCTAGCCAAAAACATCTCCAATAACTTGCTTCTTCTTCTTTCCCTCCTTTATTTTAACCAGATGGCACCACTGCTATCATATCTAAAGCTGAACTCTTCGCTCGAACCTTTGCTAAAAACTCTACCTTGGATGATTCAGGGCTTGTTCCTCCCTCACCTCCACCCTCTGACTACTTCATGCTACCTATTAAAATCCTTCGCATTGATGTTTTCCATGCCCTTGGTGGCCTAAACACTCGAAAGGCTCATTGTTCTCCGAAACTGCGCCTCCATGCTTGCACCTTACCTAGTCAAACTCTTTCAACTCTGTCAACAGCTACATTTCTTTCTTGCTGGAAGGTTGCGTACATTCAGCCTGTTCCAAAAAAAAGGGTGACTGTTCTAATCCCTCAAATTACTGTCCTATTGCTTTAATTTCCTGCCTATCTATAGTTTTGAATTTATGATCAACAGGAAGATTCTTAAACATCTATCACTTCACAACCTTCTGTATGATCACCAGTATGGATTCTGTCAAGGCTGCTCTACTGGTGATCTTCTGGTTTTCCTTACTGAATCTTGGTCATCCTCTTTTAGAGATTTTGGTGAAACTTTTGCTGTTGCATTAGACATATCAAAAGCTTTTGATAGAGTCTGGCACAAAGCTTTGATTTCTAAACTACCCTCCTATGGCTTCTATCCTTCTCTCTGTAATTTCATCTCAAGTTTCCTTTTTGACCATTCTATTACTACTGTGGTAGATGGTCACTGTTCTTCTCCTAATTCTATTAACAGTAGTGTTTCTCAGGGTTCTGTCCTGTCACCCACTCTTTTTCTGTTATTCATCAATGATCTTCTAAACCAAACTTCTTGTCCTATCCACTCCAACACTGATGATACCACCCTGCGCTTTTCCATGTCTTTTCATAGACATCCAACCCTTCAGGAAGTAAACAGTTCATACAGGGAAGCCACAGAACACCTGACTTTTGATCTCTCTAAAGTTTCTGATTGGGGCAGATCAAACTTGGTATTGTTCAGTGCCTTAAAAAGTCAGTTCCTTCATCTATCAACTTGACACAATCTTCCAGACAACTATCCTCCTCTTCTTTGATGACACTCAACTGTCCCCCTCTTCTACACTGAACATCCTCAGTCTGTCCTTGTCTCATAATCTAAACTGGAAACTTCACATCTCATCTCTAGTTAAAACAGCTTCTATAAAGGTAGGCATTTTGAGACGTCTCTGCCAGTTTTTCTCACTCACCCCCATCCCCAAAGGGACTTTTGTATGTATGGAGTATGTTTCATATGTCTGGGGGGGGGTGTTCCACTCATACCACTCTTTTAGACAGGGTGAAATCAAAAGCTCTTCGTCTCATCAACTCCTCTGCTTTAACTGACTGTCTTCAGCCTCTCTCTCACCGCCGCAATGTTGCATATCTAGCTGTCTTCTACCGCTATTTTCATGCTAACTGCTCTTCTGATCTTGCTAACTGCATGCCTCCCCTCCTTCCGTGGCCTCACTGCACAAGACTTTCTTCTTTCTCTCACCCTTATTCTGCCCACCTCTCTAACGCAAGAGTTAACCAGTATTCTCAATCATTCATCCCTTTCTCTGGTAAACTCTGGAACTCCCTGCCTGCTTCTGTATTTCCACCTTCCTATGACTTGAATTCCTTCAAGAGGGAGGTTTCAAGACACTTATCCACCAATTTTTGTGTGGAGGAAGAGAGTTGTCTTTAGAGGGCAGGCTGTGACTACCCCCTTGTGTTGTGAGACACAAAGGGAAACGTTCAGTGAGGTCACAGCTGGGTTTAATGATAAGTTCACAGCACCCCCTGAACAGTGCTTTAGACCTCACTGGGAGTAATTATCGTTTCGGCAGGTGTCTACTGCCTCCTCCTCTCTAGATTTAAACCAATCTACTGAGGGAAGCCTTACAGAGGGACACAGAGGAGCAACCCACTTACTGCCAAAATGAAGGTGATAATAACACTTAGACATCTTGCTGCTGGGAAAAGCTACTGGAAAAATACAGTTTTGCAGTAGTGATGGCATTAGGGGTCATCAAGAGAGCCACAGGTGGCCTGGGATTACTCCTGAGCAGTTCAGTTCAGTAGTAGGTGTGGGATAAACCTTGGCATTGGCTCCCACTAGGCTTGTTTCTCTAGTTGTGTTGCAATTCCTGTGTTTTCTGTATCTTGTTTTCCAGATAATCTTGATGTTTTTTTTTTCTTTTTTTTCTTATATATCTTTTTTTCTTTGATCACTGAAAAGTAATGCTTCTGCTATTATTTCTTCTTTATTTTGATAAATCAATTGCAAATTAAATATATTTCTTATATTTTCATAATCCTTACATTCTAAAAGAAAATGTAGTGTTTCCTTATCATAATATCTCTCATTCTTTCCTTGATAACCCTTTCTCCAATTTAAACTTAGTGTATTGGTTCATACTCTCATCATTAATCTTGATTCTTTGGTGTTGTCTATCCAACTCTTCTTGTACCTTACCCATGTATTTTCTGTATGTACTTAGTATAGATTTTTGTTCTGCTTCCCTTCTCCATCTGATGTATCCTATTCTTTGATAATTGTTATAATACTTTCCTTCTTTACATCTTTTATTTCTCTTAAGTGTCAAGTTCATGTCTTGCATATCTACTTTTAGCTTCTTTATCCAATTAGTTTTTTTTTTTTTTTTTTTTTTTTTTTTTTTTTTTTTTTTTTTTTCATATTCTTTGAGGAAGATTTCTCTCATCAGTTCATCTCTGTTCTCTTTTAATATATGTTTGGCAAACAGGATTTTTATTTTTGCATTACTGGCTGCTGTTGAAGTTACTCCTACTTCAGATCTTAAGACACAGCTTGCTGTATACTGTATGTTGGCGTTGGCACTTGTAATATGCATCTATACACTTTGTTCTCCATACACTGGAGTTTGTCACAGTCTTTTTTTTTTTTTTGTGTAGCCAAGTACTTCTGCTCCATATAGTGTAGTAGCTAGTCCAACTCTTTTCCAATACTCTTTTCCAACTAACAACCTGTTACAACTCCTTTCTGTGGTGTTATATACCATGTTTGCTAGTTGTTTAGCTTTGATCATCTTCTCTTTCTTATGTTTAAAACAGTCTTTCTTGTTTTCTATTGTTATTCTAAGATATTTTATTTTGTTGCATGTTCTATTGTTTGCAATTGTTTCTGGTTGCTCTTGCTGGTTATATATTAATATATTACTTTTTTCCTTGTTTATTTGGAGTCCACATTGCATAGTTATGCTTTGTATAAGGTTGATGCTGTATCTTGCTTCTTATATTGTTCTTGAAAGTAGTAGCCATTCATCAGCTTAGTACATTGTAGGTATTTTGAACTTATCATTTCTAAATCTAATTTGTTCGTCTTCTAGTTTCTGTATAATTTCATATGTTGTCAGCAGAAAAAGTACTATGAAGCCATTACACCCTTGTCATACTCTGTTTGTTATGTTAATTGTTGCCTGTTTTTCATTGTTCAAGTGTAAATGTGTTCTGTCATTTCTGTATATCTGTGCTAAAATATTTATTAGCCTTGAGTTAATTCTGTTATTCATGTGTCTTTATCAGGTTTCTTCTGTCGGTTGAGTCAAATGCTTTTCTAAAGTTCAATGATGTTACTATTAGTGTGTTCTTATAATTGAAGGTTTCAGAGATACAGTACTTTAATAGGTATAAATTATCCATGTCTCTTCTTTCCTGTGTAAAGCCTTTTTAAAAAGTGCCCACTGAGATGCCAGTCCTATAAAAGGGTCAAAGCAGTGGTCAAAAATTGGTGGATAAGTGTCTTGAAACCTCCCTCTTGAAGGAATTCAAGTCATAGGAAGGTGGAAATACAGAAGCAGGCAGGGAGTTCCAGAGTTTACCAGAGAAAGGGATGAATGATTGAGAATACTGGTTAACTCTTGCGTTAGAGAGGTGGACAGAATAGGGCTGAGAGAAAGAAGAAAGTCTTGTGCAGCGAGGCCGCGGGAGGAGGGGAGGCATGCAGTTAGCAAGATCAGAAGAGCAGTTACAGCTAGAGATGCAACATTGTGGTGGTGAGAGAGAGGCTGAAGACAGTCAGTTAGAGGAGAGGAGTTGATGAGACAAAAAGTTTTTGATTCCACCCTGTCTAGAAGAGCAGTATGAGTGGAACCCCCCCAGACATGTGAAGCATACTCCATACATGGACAAATAAGGCCCTTGTACAGAGTTAACAGCTGGGGGGGTGAGAAAAACTGGCGGGGATGTCTCAGAACGCCTAACTCCATAGAAGCTGTTTTAGCTAGAGATGAGATGTGAAGTTTCCAGTTCAGATTATAAGTAAAGGACAGACCAAGGATGTTCAGTGTAGAAGAGGAGGACAGTTGGGTGTCATTGAAGAAGAGGGGATAGTTGTCTGGAAGGTTGTGTCGAGTTGATAGATGGAGGAATTGAGTTTTTGAGGCATTGAACAATACCAAGTTTGCTTTGCCCCAGTCAGAAATTTTAGAAAGATCAGAAGTCAAGCGTTTTGTGGCTTCCCTGCATGAAATGTTTACCTCCTGAAGGGTTGGACGTCTCTGAAAAGACATGGAAAAGTGCAGGGTGGTATCATCAGCGTAGGAGTGGATAGGACAAGTAGTTTGGTTTAGAAGATCATTAATGAATAATAAGAAGAGAGTGGGTGACAGGACAGAATCCTGAGGAACACCACTGTTAATAGATTTAGGAGAAGAACAGTGACCATCTACCACAGCAGCAATAGAATGGTCAGAAAGGAAACTTGAGATGAAGTTACAGAGAGAAGGATAGAAGCCGTAGGAGGGTAGTTTGGAAATCAAAGCTTTGTGCCAGACTCTATCAAAAGCTTTTGATATGTCCAAGGCAACAGCAAAAGTTTCACCAAAATCTCTTAAAAGAGGATGACTAAGACTCAGTAAGGAAAGCCAGAAGATCACCAGTAGAGCGGCCTTGACGGAACCCATACTGGCGATCAGATAGAAGGTTGTGAAGTGATAGATGTTTAAGAATCTTCATGTTGAGGATAGATTCAAAAACTTTAGATAGGCAGGAAACTAAAGCAATAGGACGGTAGTTTAAGCGATAAAAACGGTCACCCTTTTTTAGGAACAGGTTGAATGTAGGCAAACTTCCAGCAAGAAGGAAAGGTAGATGTTGACAGACAGAGCTGAAAGAGTTTGACTAGGCAAGCTGCAAGCACAGAGGCACAGTTTCGGAGAACAATAGAGGGACCCCATGAGGTCCATAAGCCTTCCGAGGGTTTAGGCCACCAAGGGCATGGAAAACATCATTGCAAAGAATTTTAATAGGTGGCATGAAGTAGTCAGACGGTGGAGGAGAGGGAGGAACAAGCCCAGAATCGTCCAAGGTAGAGTTTTTAGCAAAAGTTTGAGCAAAGACTTCAGCTTTAGAAATAGATGTGATAGCAGTGGTGCCATCTGGTTAAAATAAAGGAGGGAAAGAAGAAGAAGCAAGTTATTGGAGATGTTTTTGGCTAGATGCCAGAAGTCATGATAGGAGTTAGATCCTGAAAGATTTTGACACTCTGTTAATGAAGGAGTTTTTGGCTAGTTGGAGAACAGACTTGGCATGGTTCCGGGCAGAAATATAAAGTGCATGAGATTCTGGTGATGGAAGGCTTAAATACCTTTTGTGGGCCACCTCTCTATCATGTATAGCACGAGAACAAGCTGTGTTAAACCAAGGTATAGAAGGTTTAGGACGAGAAAAAGAGTGAGGAATGTACGCCTCCATGCCAGACACTATCACCTCTGTTATGCGCTCAGCACACAAAGACGGGTCTCTGACATGGAAGCAGTAGTCATTCCAAGGAAAATCAGCAAAATACCTCCTCACGTCCCCCTAACTAGCAGAGGCAAAATGCCAGAGGCACCTTCGCTTAGGGGGATCCTGAGGAGGGATTGGAGCGTTAGGACAAGATACAGATATGAGATTGTGATCGGAGGAAGCCAACGGAGAAGAAAGGGTGACAGCATAAGCAGAAGGATTAGAGGTCAGGAAAAGGAAAAAAATGTTGGGCGTATCTCCATGACGGTCAGGAATACGAGTAGGGTGTTGCACCAATTGCTCTAGGTCATGGAGTATAGCAAAGTTGTAGGCTAGTTCACCAGGATGGTCAGTGAAGGGAGAGGAAAGCCAAAGCTGGTAGTGAACATTGAAGTCTCCAAGAATGGAGATCTCTGCAAAAGGGAAGAGGGTCACAATGTGCTCCACTTTGGAAGTTAAGTAGTCAAAGATTTTCTTATAGTCAGAGGAGTTAGGTGAGAGGTATACAGCAAAGATAAACTTAGTTTGAGAGTGACTCTGTAGTCGTAGCCAGATGGTGGAAAACTTGGAAGATTCAAGAGCGTGGGCACAAGAGCAGGTTAAATCATTGCACACATAAACACAGAATCCAGCTTTGGATCGAAAATGATAGAGAAAGTAGGAGGGAACAGAAAAGGGGCTACTGTCATTTGCCTCAGACACCTGAGTTTCAGTGAGGAAAAGAAGATGAGGTTTAGAAGAGGAGAGGCAGTGTTCTACAGATTGAAAATTAGACCTTAGACTGCGAAATGTTGCAGAAGTTAATGAAGAAAAAGTTGAGGGGGGTGTCAAGACACTTAGGGTCGTCGACAGAAAGGCAGTCTGACCTGGGGACATTTATCGTCCCCTCCCCAAATGGGTACTCCGAGGCTGGTGTAGGAGTCGCCATGATGATTTTAAAATTATTGAGTGAAGGGTGTGTGTGTGTTGTTAGGTGCTTGTAGTTTTGTGGGGAGGAAGAGAGTTGTCTTTAGAGGGCAGGCTGTGACTGCCCCCTTGTGTTGTGAGACACAAAGGGAAACATTCAGTGAGGTCACAGCTGGGTTTATGATAAGTTCACAGCACCCCCTGAACAGTGCTTTAGACCTCACTGGGAGTAATTATCGTTTCAGCAGGTGTCTACTGCCTCCTCCTTTGCCTGTAGATCCCTTTTTAGTCCAGCTTCTCTAACATGATTCTCAATATTTTGCCTTATAATACCCATAAATAGTTTATATGATGAATTTCCCAGTGCTATTGGTCTTAAATCAGCTGTTGTTGGTTTGTTCTTCTTGGGTATTAAGGTTGTGTTAGTCTCTTTCCAACTTTCTATTATTATTTCTCTTCAATTATAATGTTGAAGTATTCTACCAGCTTGTTAACATAGATTTCACTTGTGTTTAGTGCCTCATATAAATTTGGTTTCAATTTATCTGGGCCTGATGCTTTACCTTTCTTTGTTTTAGCAAGTTGTTTCTGTACTTCTTCCTTTGTCACTATTGCTTTATTTTTCTTCATTGGTTTAGGCTCTTGTATTTCACACTTGTAGGCCATGTCTAAATGATCTCTCAGTGTTGTTGGTGTCTTTAAGTTGATTGGATTCTGTTTTTCTCTTATTACTAGGTTGTGTGTCTCCTCTTCCATCTCTCTCTTGAGTTTGTTCATATATCCGTCTAATGTTTTCATTCCATACATCTTCTATTCTATTTTCTCCTTGTCTTTAGACTGTATTCCAGAAACTACTCATATTATCCAGCATGTCTTTGGTCTTTATTGGTGTTCCATCATCTTTGTATATTACAGTTGTTTTGTTTTCTTTCACTTTTCCTCTTGATGTGCTCCCATAGCTTTTTCATCATGTTCCAGCCTCATCTTCTATTTCTATGCTCAGTTACTTTTTCCTCATGTTTCCACATGTCTTCTTTCATCATGTTCTTCACTTTCATTTTTTGTTCTTTATATAAAGTCTCATATTTCTTATATTGTTCAGTGTTATTTTGAAGTTTTCTTTTTCTTTGTTATAGTTTCGTCTTTTGTTTATTTCCTTCATTATCTCCATTGTCATCCATATTGGTTCTATTTCCTTTTTCTTTCCTTGTTTAGTTCTTCTAATTTTTTCCTTTTCATATGGTTTTCTGATACATGTTTTATAAGATTTTTAAATGCTTCAGTGTCATGTATAGTGTTTGTTCTTAGCTCACCTTCTAGTTCTGACACATAGTTCTTTAAAGTGTCCTCAGTTATTTTCATATATGCAATTTCTTCCATTCTGTTGTTATATTTACATTTTTCTATATTCATTTGTATAAATACACTTGGTATACTGTGGTCAGGCAAGTCATACATTTCTTTATGTTCATCTATATTCTGTGTATGAACCTATTATACATTCTTTCGTTCACCGTTGCAAAGGCAGTTGCACTTTTCATGACATGGCTTTCCCAAATAGTTTCTCCAGTTTGGTCTCCATTTAACAATACCAAATTCCTGTTTTCAATCCAGTTTAGCACTCTCACCATTTGTATTTATCTCTTGTGTCCCAAGAAATTCAACATGACCATTAAAGTCACCCAGAAAAATATGTGGTTCTTCTCCAAATTTATTTGATATATTATTTATTTCAATTTCTATAATTCTATTCCTTGCTTGATAACTGGTAGACCTATATATGAGTAACAGCATAAAACTGTACTTTTTCAATAAACATTTCACTTGCAGTATATCACTATGCTTGGTGTTCACTTTTTCTGTAACTAAGAAGTCCTTTTTCCTAGGCATAACACATGAACCACCTCCTTTCTTGTCTTTCTCATCTTTAGTTGAGTCTATGTATTTCAAATCATCCGAAATGTTAACTTACATATACTTCTGTTGAGTCTCCATAAGACATAATATTGTATTCTCTGAAAAAGCTTTTCTATCTCACATTGTTTCACTTGTGTAAGTCCTTGTACATTGAGCAAATTTATTTCTAGCTTGGCACTGTCTTTCTTGTTTACAAAAAATTCTTTCTATATAGTTTTATCCTTCTGATATACCATCCTTCCTCACTAGCATCCCTCTTTTCTTGCAGTTCTTTTCTGAGTTCTCTGTCTTGTTCCCTTTCTTTCTTTGTTAGATCTGGAACTATCCATATACTACTTTTCATTAGTGAAGAGATAGGATAAACATTGAATTTGAAGTTAGTTTTTGTATGTTTTCTAAGATTAAAATGAAAATTAAGATTTGGATGTATCATTTTTTATTTGAAATATCAATATCGTTATTGCAAGAATTAGAATTTTGGATTTATCAATTTATCAGTTATCAATTATCGGGTGATAAATTTGTCACCAGTTACCAGTTATTGGTTATCACCGATAAGGTTATCATTATCGATTTATCAGTTTTCGTGTTTTTTTTTTTTTTTTTTTTTTTTTTTTTTTTTTTTTTTTTTTTTTTATTAACATGCCCAGCTATGCTCACTTCCTCCTACAAACATTTCCCAATTTACTTCTTTGCAATTAAAGTCACTTTTGATTAATTTACTCAAGCACTGAATGGTATCCTCTATTATTTTGTCGTATTTTTCCTTGTTTCGAGAATTTGTTTTGGGTAGTACATAGGTTGTAATTACCATTAGTTTTCTCCTTTATTGTCTTCCAAGTTAATACTCACTAATTCTGCTTTCCCTTCTCCATATTTCTCTATTTCTATCTTCACCTGTTTTCTTGTCATTATCATTACACCTCCACCTCCTTTGCCAATCCTGTCTCTTCTCCACATATTGTAGTTTTTGTTAATGACTATCTGGTTTTCTTCTTTTAGTATTGTTATAGTTTCCGTTAAACACATCACTTTCAAATTTCTCTTTTAAATAGGCTTGTAATTCCAGTTTTCTGTGTATCAATTTGTTTATGTTGGTATACATCATATTTAGTGCTTCATTTTTACTGTTTCTCTATTTTAATTTCATGTATTTCTTTACCTTTATGTACCATTTCATCACTCTGTTTCCCAAAAGTCTCCTCAAAAATTTAGTTCTTTTTCTTCTGCTTTTGATTCATTTTCCTCTTTAACCTCTTCATACATTTCTTTCAATTTTTTCCATTCTTCATTTCTGTTCTTCTTAATGTATATATCTTTGCAGTCTTCCCCTTCTCTTAGTTTGGATGTTCCTTCTAGTATCTCTTCTGCTACTTGTTGTGATTTGTCTTATTTTCATAGATCTTGTTTTGCCTTCCAAATAGAGGCCCAGTGTAACAACTTCTCCCTCAAGATCAGTGTTTCTTCACCTGTGTGTGTGTGTGTGTGTGTGTGTGTGTGTGTGTGTGTATTTACCTAGTTGTGTTTTACAGGAAAAGAGCTGTGCTCGTGCTGTCCTGTCTCCATATCTATAAGCATTCAGCTTAACTTTAAATTTATGAATATTTGTTGCTTGTACCACTGTTTCATCTAAGTTGTTCTATATTTCTATGCCTCTGTTTGGGAAACCATATTTTTTTTATATCTCTTCTACTTGCTGTTTTCCTCAATTTCACTCCATGTCCTCTTGTATCTCTTGAGTCCCACACAAATAAGTCTTCTCTGTCAACTTGATCCTTACCCTTTAAAGCTCTGTATATAGTAATCATGTCCCCTCTTTCTCTTCTGTCTTGTAATGATGGAAGCTTCAATCTCCTTAATCTTTCTTCATAGGTTAAATCTATCAAACTTGGTACCAATTTGGTTGCAGCTCTTTGGATCCTTTCTATTTTCCTTATTTCCTTTTTATCATGGGGTGACCAAACAATTGTGGCATATTCCAGTTTTGGTCGAATCGCATATTCCATCAACTTTTTCATCATCTCTTCATCCATGTAAGCAAATGCCCCTTTCATCTTTCTTAGTAACTCATAGGTTTCCCCAACTATTTTGTTTACATGTTTTTTGGGTGATAAATTATCACTTATTGTAATTCCCAAATCTTTTTCTTCTTTGGTTTTCTTAATTTCCACTTCTCCCATGGTGTAGGAACTTGTCAGTCTTCTTTTGCTTTTTCCTAATTCCATCACCTTGCATTTCTTTGCATTGAATTCTATTTCCCATTTCTTACTCCATTTAGATCTTATTTAGATCTTTCTGTAATATTTCATAATCCATATTGTTTTCCACTCTTTTCAATAATTTTGCATCGTCTGCAAACAGACATATAACTGTCAGTCTCATCCACCATATCGTTGACATACACCAGAAACATTACGGGGGCTAAGACTGTCCCCTGTGGTACTCCATTTGTAACTCTACACCATTCTGATTTTTCCCCCTTTATTACTGTTCTCATTTCTCTGTCCCTCAAGAAGTCTGTAATCCAATTCAGTGTGTTGCCTTACAAGCCCCCTATATTTTGAATTTTCCATAGCAGTCTCTGTTGTGGTACCTTATCAAATGCTTTTTTTAGGTCTAAATAAACACATTCTGCCCAACCCTCTCTATCTTGAATTATATCAATTACTCTACTATAAAAGCTCACTAAATTCATGACACAAAATCTTCCACTTCTGAAACCAAATTGTCTGTCAGTCAGTGTGTGTTTCTTCTAAATATTCCATCCACCTGTTTTTAACTATTCTTTCCACTATTTTAACCACCACACTTGTTAGGGACACTTGTCTGTAAATCAGTGGATCTTCTTTATTACCTCTTTTAAAAATGGGCACAATATTGGCTCTCTCCCAGTCTAGAGGGATTTTTCCTTCCTTAAAAGAACATACTATGTTAGTGTATACTTCCTGCCAGTTGTTCACAACATTCCTTAAGTATCCAGCTGGACACTCTATCCAGTACTTGACCCTTACTTACATGCAAATCTTTCATAATCTTCTTAATTTCACTTATGTCCACCTGTATCTCTCTCATCACATTGTCTCTGTGCCATGCTCTTTCTCCTTCAAATTTGCTTTCTTTGGTGAATACTGACTAGAAGCACTTGTTCATTAATTCCGCTTGTAACCATGTATCTTCATATGTAACATCATCTTTTGTTAATTTATCTATTGTTTGCTTGTTTTTCATCTTCCCACTTACATATCTGAAGAATAACTTTGGCTCATCTTTGCATTTGTTAAATATATCTTTCTCATAATTCCTTTCCTCATCTCTCAGGATTCTGATATATTCATTTCTTGCCTTCTTGAATTCTTCCCATTTCTCACTTCCTCCTTTTTTTTCTCCATCTACTCCACACTGCTTCTTTTTCTTTTCTTGCCATTATACATCTCGTATTAAACCAGTCTTTTTTTCTTTTTCACTTCCTTTATTTTGATCTTCGGTACATATCTACTGACCCCCTTCATTATAAATTTCCATGAATATATCCAATTTTTCCTGCGTATTACTTGCCGTGAACAGTTGTTTCCATTTAGCCTCTGCAAAATATTCCCTCAACCTGATAAAATCTGCTTTTCCTGTAATTATATCTCCCATTCTTGTAAACTTCATTCCTATTTTCTATTGGACCACTGCCTATACTGAATTCAATTAGCAGATGTAACTTGTCATTCCATTACCAGCATAGCACGCCAAGGTTAAGCAGTTTGTTTCATTAGGTAGATGTTAGAGGTTGCTGCCTCTCATATAGCCAGTTGACCTATATACAAGGTATACCATAAATTATCAAATTTCTGGCAAGAAATCAGGAGAGGAGTTGACCTATATTCAATAAAATTATATATATATATATATATATATATATATATATATATATATATATATATATATATATATATATATATATATATATATATATATATATATATATATATATATATATATATATATATATATATATATATATATATATATATATATATATATATATATATATATATATATACACACACACACACACACACACACACACACACACACCATATTCTCTGCTATACTATGTAAGACTCACTTTTTTTTCCCAAAAAAATGCTTTAAAAATCACTTTTTATCTTATACCCCAATTGTTAGGTTTGGGTAAACCTATGGGTTAGGGTTACCGGTACTAAAGTAAAACCCAAACGCCACTATTTGACCCCAGAATGAAACATATATGTTTATATATTATTAGATAATGATTATAAATCAAAATAGTGCTAAAAATTACTAGATAATGATTATGAACCAAATTAATGTTAAAACATACAAGCTGATTTCTGTAACTCTAAAACACATCACTTGATGGCCTTACCTTATATGAATAAAATTCATGGTAATTTATTAAGGTAATGAATAGCTTTATGCTGAAGTCATAGCCATAATTTGTGTCAAGAAAGTGGCTTTAGCGGGTTACGCTTCGTGCACTTACCCCGAAACACAGCTGCAAGCACAAATTGTAACATCAAGTTTGGGCAGGAGGCACCTGCTGAAATGACAATTACTCCCAGTGAGGTCTAAAGCACTGGATCAGGGGGTTGTTGTGAACTTATCATTAAACCCAGCTGTGACCTCACTGAACGTCTCCCTTTGTGTCTCACAACACAAGGGGGCAGTCACAGCCTACCCTCTAAAGACAACTCTCTTCCTCCACACAAAACTACAAGCACCTAATAACACACACACCCTTCACTCAAAATTTCAAAATTCATGGCGATTCCTACACCAGCCTCGGAGTCCCCATCTGCAGAGGGGACCACAAATGTCCCCAGGTCAGACTGCCCTTCTGATGACGACCCTAAGTGTCTTGACACCCCCCTCAACTTTTTCTTCATTAAATTCTGTAACATTCGTGGTCTAAGATCTAATTTTCAATATGTAGAACACCACCTCTCCTCTTCTAAACCTCATCTTCTTTTTCTCACTGAAACTCAGGTGTCTGAGGCAACTGACAGTAGCTCCTTTTCTGTTCCCTCCTACTTTCTCTATACTCATTTTCAATCCAAAGCTGGATGTTGCATTTATGTGCTCAACGACTTAACCTGCTCTCGTGCCCATGCTCTTGAATCTTCTGAGTTTTTCACCATCTGGCTACGACTACAGAGTGACTCTCAAACTAAATTTATCTGTGCTGTATACCTCTCACCTAACTCCTCTGACTATAAGAAAATCTTTGATTACTTAACTTTATAATTTGAGCACTTTCTGACTCTGTTCCCTTTTACAGAGATCTCCATTCTTGGAAACTTCAATGTTCAACACCAGCTTTGGCTTTCCTCTCCTTTCACTGACTACCCTGGTGAACTAGCCTTCAACTTTGCTATCCTCCACGACCTAGAGCAATTGGTGCAACACCCTACTCGTATTCCTGACCATCTTGGAGATACGCCCAACATTCTTGACCTTTTCCTGACCTCTAATCCTTCTGCTTATGCTGTCACCCTCTCTTGTCTGTTGGGCTCCTCCAACCACAGTCTCATATCTGTATCTTGTCCTATTGCTCCAGTCCCTCCTCTGGATCCCCCTAAGCAAAGGTGCCTCTGGCATTTTGCCTCTGCTAGTTGGGGGGACCTGAGGAGGTATTTTGCTGATTTTCCTTGGAATGACTACTGCTTCCATGTCAGAGACCAGTCTTTGCGTGCTGAGCTCATAACAGAGGTGAAAGTGTCTGGCATGGAGGTGTACATTCCTCACTCTTTTTCTTAACCTATACCTTCCAATGCTTGGTTTAACACAGCTTGTTCTCGTGCTATACATGATAGAGAGGTAGCCCTCAAAAGGTACTTAAGTCTTCCATCACCAGAATCTCATGCACTTTATATTTCTGCCCAGAACCATGCCAAGTCTGTTCTCCAACTAGCCAAAAACTCCTTCATTAACAGAAAGTGTCAAAATCTTTCAAGATCTAACTCCTCTCGTGACTTCTGGCATCTAGCCAAAAATATCTCCAATAACTTTGCTTCTTCTTCTTTCCCTCCTTTATTTCAACCAGATGGCACCACTGCTATCACACCTATTTCTAAAGCTGAACTTTTCACTCAAACCTTTGCTAAAAACTCTACCTTGGACGATTCAGGGCTTATTCCTCCCTCTCCTCCTCCCTCTGACTACCTCATGCTACCTATTAAAATTTTTCACAATGATGTTTTCCATGCCCTCGCTGGCCTAAACCCTTGGAAGGCTTATGGACCTGATGGGGTCCCTCCTATTGTTCTCTGAAACTGTGCCTCCGTGCTTGCACCTTGCTTAGTCAAACTCTTTCAGCTCTGTCTGTCAACATCTATTTTTCCTTGTTGGAAGTTTGTCTATATTCAGCCTGTTCCTAAAAAGGCTGACCATTCTAATCCTTCAAACTACTGTCCTATTGCTTTAGTTTCCTGCCTATCTAAAGTTTTTAATCTATCCTCAACAGGAAGATTCTTAAACATCTATCACTTCACAACCTTCTATCTGATCGCCAGTATGGGTTCGGTCAAGGCCGCTCTACTGGTGATCTTCTGGCTTTCCTTACGGAGTCTTAGTCATCCTCTTTTAGAGATTTTGGTGAAACTTTTGCTGTTGCTTTGGACATATCAAAAGCTTTTGATAGAGTCTGGCACAAAGCTTTGATTTCCAAACTGCCCTCCTATGGCTTCTATCCTTCTCTCTGTAACTTTGTCTCAAGTTTCCTTTCTGACTGTTCTATTGCTGCATGGTAGACAGTCACTGTTCTTCTCCTAAATCTGTTAACAGTGGTGTTCCTCAGGGTTCTGTCCTGTCACCCACTCTCTTCTTATTATTCATCGGTGACCTTCTAAACCAAACTTCTTGTCCTATCCACTCCGACACTGATGATACCACCCTGCACTTTTCCACGTCTTTTCATAGACATCCAACCCTTCAGGAAGTAAACATTTCACACAGGGAAGCCTGACTTCTAAATGCCTGACTTCTGATCTTTCTAAAATTTCTGATTGGGGCAGAGCAAATTTGGTATTTTTCATTGCCTCTAAAGCTCGATTCCTCCATCTATCAACTTGACACAGGCTTCCAGACAACTATCCCCTCTTCTTCAATGACACTCAACTGTACCCCTCTTCTACATTGAACATCCTTGGTCTGTCCTTTACTTATAATCTGAACTGGAAGCTTCACATCTCATCTCTAGCTAAAACAGCTTCTATGAAGTTAGCCGTTCTGAGACGTCTCTGCCAGTTTTTCTGGGGGGTTTCCACTCATAACACTCTTCTAGACAGGGTAGAATCAAAAGCTTTTCGTCTCATCAACTCCTTTCCTCTAACTGACTGTCTTCAGCCTCTCTCTCATCACCACAATGTTGCATCTCTAGCTGTCTTTTGCCACTATTTTCATGCTAACTGCTCCTCTGATCTTGCTAACTGCATGCCTCCCCTTCTCCTACAGCCTCACTCCACAAGACTTTCTTCTTTCTCTCACCCCTATTCTGTCCATCTCCCTAATACAAGAGTTAAGCGGTATTCTCAATCATTCATCCCTTTCTCTGGTAAACTCTGGAACACCCTGCCTGTTTCTCTATTTCCACCTTCCTATGACTTGAATTCCTTCAGGAAGGAGGTTTCAAGACACTTATCCTTCAATTTTTGACTACCACTTTGGACCCTTTTCTGGGACTGGCATCCCAGTGGGTTCTCTCTCTCTCTCTCTCTCTCTCTCTCTCTCTCTCTCTCTCTCTCTCTCTCTCTCTCTCTCTCTCTCTCTCTCTCTCTCTCTCTCTCTCTCTCTCTCTCTCTCTCTCTCTCTCTCTCTCTCTCTCTCTCTCTCTCTCTCTCTCTCCTTGGCCAGTGTCCCTCCTACATAATAAAAAAAAAAAAGATCAGAGACCCTAACATGCACAAGGAGTGTTGTTTACAATTTCAAGTCGACAGCTGCTTGGGGTAGGAGCACTGTAACTCTTCAGCCAGTAGTGGAACATCTTGAACAATGAGAAAGGCAGAAAGTAATATAAGGTAGTATTATAGTCATAATGATTCAGCAGCTGTAATGATCACTTATAAAAAGGTATGATATTTTCTGCTTTTCTGTGTTTGTTTTGAGCTGTAACTTGGAATAATGCCTGATTGAGGGGTGGGCTATGAAGTTTCAGGAAGAAGTGGGGCTTATTTTATTTTCTCTGAATATCTCCTGCCAAATTATAGATGCATCTTATACTCCAGTGCGTCATATATATATACAGTAAAATCCCTCTCATCCGGCATTCGAGTATCCGGCAGCTTCAAGTATCCGGCACATTTTTCCCCGAGCCTTAATATCAATAAAAAATCAATGTGTACTCATAAAATCGATTAAAATTCCCGCGCAAGGCATACTTAGTCCCCTTGCCACCAGAGCGCACTGCTTCACGCCACCCGCGGCCCACTGCACTGTGTTTACTCAGTGACTCAGTCCCGCATGTGTACTGTTTATCGCCTGATGCCTTCATCATGCCTAAAGTTGTAGAAAAGAGGAAGCGTGTTGTGCTTATACTTAAGCAGCTGATCAGATCAGCTGCTGATTAAGATCAGCTGATCTTTGTTATGGTTAGATTCGTGAGTGTAGGGTGGTGATTGTGGACATAATTTCACTTCTATTCAAGTATCCGGCAATATTCAAGTATCCAGCATGTCGGCGGTCCCGTTGATGCTGGATAAGAGGGATTTTACTGTATATATATATATATATATATATATATATATATATATATATATATATATATATATATATATATATATATATATATATATATATATCTCATTGAATGTGATAGCTAGTTGAGCATTTATTATTTTTCTTAAGATATTTTCCTTATATCTTATGATTGTCTTATATTCTTTTTAATTGGCTGTATGACTTCGCCGAAGCTAGTCATTTTCGCTAGATCGCGATTTCAGGTCCTTGACCCTTCTTCAGTAGCGAAGGTCTATCCGTGTTGAGGGTGTCGGAGAGAATGGCTCAAGCTGATTGCTGGGGTGTATTTATACCGGTAGGCTTGTCACCCCGCTGCGCGTCCTGGTCTCTGATTGGCTGACAGCTGTCGCGGGCTGTGCTGGGCTGCTATCTAAGCTGGGTCTTTGCATGCTTGGTAATGCTTATAGGTCTTCGGATTGTTGATTTAATGTAGGGTTTGTCTCTTTTATATATAGTGCTTCTAAGATGGGGAAGGGAAGGGAGGGAAGGACTTCACAGTTTCCTTGGTTACACGTCATATATAGGTTTACGTGTAACCAAGGAAACTGTGAAGTCCTTCCCTCCACCTATGTTGGCATGACGACAACAAGACTCTCCCAACGACTAACTTTCCACCTCGCAACAGAAGCACCCAAGAAACATCTGAAGGAGAAGCATAACATAAACATCACAAGAGGAATGCTAGTAGATAAAACGGAGATCCTAACTACATGCCCAGACACCAGGCGTCTCCCCATCTTAGAAGCACTATATATATATATATATATATATATATATATATATATATATATATATATATATATATATATATATATATATATATATATATATATATATATATATATATATATATATATATATATATATACGAGTATATATATATATATATATATATATATATTTTTTTTTTTTTTTTTTATGTAGGAAGGATACTGGCCAAGGGCAACAAAAATCTAATAAAAAAAATGCCCACTGAAATGCCAGTCCCTAAAAGGGTCAAAGCAGTGGTCAAAAATTGGTGGATAAGTGTCTTGAAACCTCCCTCTTGAAGGAATTCAAGTCATAGGAAGGTGGAAATACAGAAGCAGGCAAGGAGTTCCAGAGTTTACCAGAGAAAGGGATGAATGATTGAGAATACTGGTTAACTCTTGCGTTAGAGAGGTGGACAGAATAGGAGTGAGAGAAAGAAGAAAGTCTTGTGCAGCGAGGCCGCGGAAGGAGGGGAGGCATGCAGTTAGCAAGATCAGAAGAGCAGTTAGCATGAAAATAGCGGTAGAAGACAGCAAGAGATGCAACATTGCGGCGGTGAGAGAGAGGCTGAAGACAGTCAGTTAGAGGAGAGGAGTTGATGAGACGAAAAGCTTTTGATTCCACCCTGTCTAGAACAGCAGTATGAGTGGAACCCCCCCCAGACATGTGAAGCATACTCCATACATGGACGGATAAGGCCCTTGTACAGAGTTAGTAGCTGGGGGGGTGAGAAAAACTGGCGGAGACGTCTCAGAACACCTAACTTCATAGAAGCTGTTTTAGCTAGAGATGAGATGTGAAGTTTCCAGTTCAGATTATAAGTAAAGGACAGACCGAGGATGTTCAGTGTAGAAGAGGGGGACAGTTGAGTGTCATTGAAGAAGAGGGGATAGTTGTCTGGAAGATTGTGTCGAGTTGATAGATGGAGGAATTGAGTTTTTGAGGCATTGAACAATACCAAGTTTGCTCTGCCCCAATCAGAAATTTTAGAAAGATCAGAAGTCAGGCGTTCTGTGGCTTCCCTGCGTGATATGTTTACCTCCTGAAGGGTTGGACGTCTATGAAAAGACGTGGAAAAGTGCAGGGTGGTATCATCAGCATAGGAGTGGATAGGACAAGAAGTTTGGTTTAGAAGATCATTAATGAATAATAAGAAGAGAGTGGGTGACAGGACAGAACCCTGAGGAACACCACTGTTAATAGATTTAGGAGAAGAACAGTGACCGTCTACCACAGCAGCAATAGAACGGTCAGAAAGGAAACTTGAGATGAAGTTACAGAGAGAAGGATAGAAACCGTAGGAGGGTAGTTTGGAAATCAAAGCTTTGTGCCAGACTCTATCAAAGGCTTTTGATAAGTCCAAGGCAACAGCAAAAGTTTCACCAAAGTCTCTAAAAGAGGATGACCAAGACTCAGTAAGGAAAGCCAGAAGATCACCAGTAGAGCGGCCTTGACGGAACCCATACTGGCGATCAGATAGAAGGTTGTGAAGTGATAGATGTTTAAGAATCTTCCTGTTGAGGATAGATTCAAAAACTTTAGATAAGCAGGAAATTAAAGCAATAGGACGGTAGTTTGAGGGACTAGAGCGGTCACCCTTTTTAGGAACAGGTTGAATGTAGGCAAACTTCCAGCAAGAAGGAAAGGTAGATGTTGACAGACAGAGCTGAAAGAGTTTGACTAGGCAAGGTGCAAGCACGGAGGCACAGTTTCGGAGAACAATAGGAGGGACCCCATCAGGTCCATAAGCCTTCTGAGGGTTTAGGCCAGCGAGGGCATGGAAAACATCATTACGAAGAATTTTAATACGAGGCATGAAGTAGTCAGAGGGTGGAGGAGAGGGAGGAACAAGCCCAGAATCGTCCAAGGTAGAGTTTTTAGCAAAGGTTTGAGCAAAGAGTTCAGCTTTAGAAATAGATGTGATAGCAGTGGTGCCATCTGGTTGAAGTAGAGGAGGGAAAGAAGAAGAAGCAAAGTTATTGGAGATATTTTTGGCTAGATGCCAGAAATCACGAGGGGAGTTAGATCTTGAAAGGTTTTGACATTTTCTGTTAATGAAGGAGTTTTTGGCTAGTTGGAGAACAGACTTGGCATGGTTCCGGGCAGAAATATAAAGTGCATGAGATTCTGGTGAAGGAAGGCTTAAGTACCTTTTGTGGGCCACCTCTCTATCATGTATAGCACGAGAACAAGCTGTGTTAAACCAAGGTTTAGAAGGTTTAGGACGAGAAAAAGAGTGAGGAATGTACGCCTCCATGCCAGACACTATCACCTCTGTTATGCGCTCAGCACACAAAGACGGGTTTCTGACACGGAAGCAGTAGTCATTCCAAGGAAAATCAGCAAAATACCGCCTCAGGTCCCCCAACTAGCAGAGGCAAAACGCCAGAGGCACCTTCGCTTAGGGGGATCCTGAGGAGGGATTGGAGTGATAGGACAAGATAAAGATATGAGATTGTGATCGGAGGAGCCCAATGGAGAAGAAAGGGTGACAGCATAAGCACACACACACACATAAAAGTGGAACCTCGGTTACCAAACCCCTCCCTTTTCGAACAAATCAGTTTTCAAACAAAATTTTGCTTTGGTTGCAGTACCATAATTTGGTTCTAGAATGAAGTTATTTATTTCAAATATTAAAAGACATAACAAAAGCTGCTGTTTATTACTAATTTATAATTTCTATAAATATTTACTTAATTTTTTATATATATTTGAAAGAGAAACACTGAGTGTAAGACACTAATTCAACCTTTGAAGTAAGGTAAGTGTGATCCCGTTGAAAAGCCTCAAGGTAAACAAATAGTTTTCGGCACTCAGGAGTAATCCCGAGCCACCTGTGGCTCTCTCAGTGACCCCCAACGCCATCACTACTGCACAACTGCATTTTTTCCTGTTGCTTTTCCCAGCAGCAAGATGTTTAAGTGTTATGATCACCTTTATTTTGGTGCTAAGTGGGTTGCTCCTCTCTTTGTCATTCTGTAAGGTTTCCCTCACTAGATCGGTGATCAAGAGAATACCTACACGGTCTAAATAGTATCTGATGAGTTCTGTGTCACTAAGTTCATTCATTACATCCTTTCTGGATAAATAATTTGTAAGCTGGGGATGTTGTGAAGCAGCCATCTTGGCTGTGGGATCATCTGTCATAAGCTGCAAAGACAGAGTAGACTGATGTCTGGAAACAGATTAATCCATTTACATTGATTCCTTTGGGGAAAATATTTTTGTTTCTTTAACATTTCAGATTCCAAACAGCATTCAGGAACGAGTTAAGTTCAAGAACGGAGGTTCTACTATATATATATATATATATATATATATATATATATATATATATATATATATATATATATATATATATATATATATATATATATATATATTATGATGAAAGGCCTAGTGAATTTTGCTAAGAACCAGTACAGTAAAAAACTCCAAAGAGGACATTCTAGAATGAAAAGTCTGATCATTTATTGCACTAATGAACTTTTACACAGAAATTATTGACTAAAGGCAGTCTTATAACAGCTGCAAAGTTTTTTTTTTTACTGATTTTAGATTAGATTTTAATGAAGCAAAGATTTGGCACAAAATTTCAGACCACCATTTGCATTTTTCAATATTGTGTTTGCCTTGTTGTTGTATAGAATCTTTGAAGTGTTGGTTCTAGTGATATCCAACCAACACAACCCCTCTTCCTCCTTGATGTATTGCTTGTTGTATAGAATCTTTGAAGTGTTGGTGCCAATGAGATCCAGTCAACACAACCCCTTCCCTCAACTCTGATGTTTTGCCTCTTGTATAGAATCTTGGAAGTGTTAGTTCCAGTGATATCCAGGCAACATAGCCTCTCCTCCACACCCTGATGGTTTGCCTGTTATCCATCACTGCAGGGGAACATGTGTGGCTGGTGCTGGATGGTCCTGTTGATGCCATATGGATTGAGAATCTCAACTCAGTCCTGGATGACAACCGCACTTTGACACTTGCTAATGGGGATCGTATCCCTATGTCTCCCACCTGCAAGGTCATCTTTGAACCCTCCAACATTGACAATGCTTCCCCAGCCACTGTCTCTAGGAATGGCATGGTAAGTTACATACATTATTTTGAGTTATGCTGTGCCCATGTCCCCTTTGGTGTGGGATCAAGGCCACTGATGAATTTCTTTCCACAGGTATACATGAGCTCATCAGGGTTGGACTGGCAGCCTTTGCTTCAGGCTTGGCTAAGAACACGGCCCCACCATGAACAAGGAGTCCTCACTGAGCTTTTCTCCAAAACTTTTCCTTCACTCTTCACATGGGCGAAGCAGAATGTGCGCTTCTGTTTGCCAGTATTGGAGGTCAACATCATTACTCAGGTGAATTGTGAAGGCTGTCTGTTAATGAGGAAAGCAACTAGGTGTTGAATAATAAAGGGAGCTAGTAATTTTGTATGTAGGTGCGATATTGAAAATAATCAGTATTTTTTTAGTGAATATGAAAATAACCATGGTCAGGAGACCTCAGTTAAAAGATTGACCAAACACAGAATAAGTAAGCACAGTAGTTTGTATGAGATGTGAGGCAGATCATGTCCATTGTGTGTATAACCAACTTTTCTTCTCATCATGCTAAGAGATCAATGAAATAGGTGAAAAGAAAGGTAATAACTTTAGGAACTTTTTATGCATGAGCTGCAAGATAGGATGATGCTTCTACTTTTACTATAAAACATTTTTCACCTTTGTTATATATGGGGATGCGAGTTAGTAATAAGCACCTTACAAGCAAGAAATTGCTGAGATTGAGAGCATCAGTAAAATACTACTTTAATGTAGATGTAATCAGATTTATATCTAATATATTTATGAGTATTACT
This sequence comes from Scylla paramamosain, assembly GCF_035594125.1. Classification (NCBI taxonomy): domain Eukaryota; kingdom Metazoa; phylum Arthropoda; class Malacostraca; order Decapoda; family Portunidae; genus Scylla; species Scylla paramamosain. The sequence goes on from NC_087151.1 coordinate 15,675,594, forward strand.
TTATCATGAGAGGTACGAGAATGCAACCCAACACAAGGAAGCCTGGGGACAAAGGTAGCCCATTGCCATCTGTTACTTCCACAAGTAGGCTGAACTAGTACTGGATGGGCTGATGATGTAGATAGTAGGTTTGACCCACAGTAAGCAGGTCAGGGATGCAGTTCCTGGGCCAGGTACTATAAAACCATTGCATGAGCTTGTGTCCTGTTCATCTAGTAGAGAAGAGATACAGTGATAAGTTGAGGAACTGTGATCTTGCTGCCTTTCAAAAGTGGAATTTTGTCTTTATGTGTGTATTTACTTAGTTGTATTTACCTAGTTGTGGTTTATGGGAGGGGAGTAATCTCATAGTATCCCATCTCTATATCTATTTAGTTTGGTCTTAAAAGCATTGACAGTTTTGGCATTTACAGGTATAGTATGTGTGTGTGTGTGTGTGTGTGTGTGTGTGTGTGTGTGTGTGTTTACCTAGTTGTATTGTACAGCCAAAGTGCATTTTCTCCTGTCTCCATAACCATATTTATCCAGTTTCTCTTTAAATATGTGTACACTCTTTTCCACAACCACCTCTTCCTTCAAATCATTCCAGATTTCAATAGTTCTATACAGGAAGCTGCATTTCTTGATGTTGCTTGAACATCCATTCTCCTATATTTTTTTCTCATTCCCCCTCATCCATCTCTCTCCCTCCTCCATCTGTGTTACCAAGTTATTTTTGTCTATTCTTTCTATATTGTTTACTAATTTTTACATTGTTATCAGGTCTCCTCTTCTCTCCTGTAGTGTTGATAAACCCATCTCTTCAAGTCTTTCTTCATAGCTTAAGTCTTTTAATTCTGGTGCCATCTTTGTCTTTATCCTCTGTATTCTTTCCAGTTTCCATATATCTTTTTTCTTTGTGGACCCCAAACCACTGTTGCATATTCCAGTTTAGGTCGTATCATGCTTGTTATTAATTTCTTCATCATTTCTTTATCTAAATAGTTAAATGCCACCTTAATGACTGTTAACAAGCTGTATGTAGACCCAAATATCCTGTTTATGTGTCTTTCAGGTGATAGTATGTCCTGCATCATTACTTCCAAATCTTTTTCTACATTACTTTTTGTTATTATTTCTCATCCCTTTTTGTATTTCCATGAAGGCCTCTTTTTTACTTTATCCTATTTCCAACATGTGGCATTTTCTGACATTAAATTTTGGTTTCTGTCTTTGGATCCATGCATGTATCTTGTTAATATACTTTTGCAACTCTTTGTAGTTATTTTCATTCTTTATTATTTTCATTATTTTTGTATCATCAGCAAACATGTTTATATAACTATTTAGATCCTCTGTCATATCATTTACATATATTTGAAACATAATAGGTGCCAACACAGATCCTTGTGGTACCCCCACTTGTCACTTTGTACCAACTTGAATTAGTGTCTCTCATTAGTGTTCTCATTTCCCTCCCTTGTAACTAATCCTCCATCCATCTCAATGTTGCTCCCTTTAATCCTCCTCCACTATCTTGTTCCCACATAAGTCTCTTGTGGGGAACTTTATCGAATACTTTTTTAGAGATCCAGGTATACCACATCAACCCATCCATCCCTCTCTTGCATTCCACCTATTACTCTCGTATAGAAGCTCAGTAGGTTTGTGATACAGGATCTCCCTTTCTTGAATCCAAATTGCTTTTCTATAATTATCTTTTCGTCTTCTACATATTCCACCCATCTGTCTTTAAATACTATTTCATAAAGCTTGCTTACAATACTTGTCAATGACACTGGTGTATAATTTAATGGTTCCATTTTATTTCCCCCTTTGTATAATGGCACTATGTTAGCTCTTTTCCATTCCCTTGGTACTTTTCCTTCTTTCATTGAGCTTTTAATTATATCCCATATGAGTTCCTCCATTTGTTCTTTTTATTCTTTCAATATCCATGCATTTACTTGATCTGGTCCCATAGCTTTTCTAACATCCAGCTCTTCCAGCAGTTTCTTAATTTCTTGTCTCTTTACTTGTATCTCCTGTATTCCCTCATTCTGTGATACCACTTTATGTGCCACAAATTCAGTTTCCTTTGTAAACATAGATTGAAAACTCATTCATTAGTTCACTCATTTCCTCAGTAGTTTCATAAATTCTTCCTTCCCTTTTAAACTTGTTTATGCCATCATTATATTTAATTTTCCTATTTATGTATCTGTAAAAGAGTTTGGGTTCTTCCTTGCATTTTCTTACTATGTCACTTTCAGAGTTTCTTCTCTTTTTATTATACTATATTAATTCCTTGCCTTTCTGTATTTTCTCTAGTATTTCTGTTCAGTTGTCTTATCATTTTCTTCCATGCCCTGACCTTTTTCTGTTTTCCTTCTACACACCTGGCATTATACCATTCATGCTTCCCAATTTTCACTTTATAACTTGGCACAAACTGTTGCACCCCCTTTCTATTCTTGCTCAAAAATATCTCATATTTTTCTTGCACTACTTTACCTTCAAATAGCTCTTTCAAATTAATTTTTCCATAAAATGTATTAAGTTCTGCAAAGTTTACCTTAGCATAGTTGTCTCCCATTTCTAACTTGTTCATTTCTGTGCAACACTGTTTCCTCCTGTAGTACTATTTCTATTATCACATGATTGCTTCTTCCCATTGACTCAAGCAATGTATATTTGGTCTACTTTCTGGGGTTTTTGTGAATATTAAATCCAACTGTGATGGTTCTTCTTCTCCTCAGCATCTTGTAGGCTCATTCACCCATTGTTTCATTGCATTCACCATCATGGTATGCATAAGTTCCTCGCTTCATGAACCGACATTTTTCTTTCACTTCCATCTCCTCCCAGTTAATTCTTTTAGTGTTGAAGTCACCTACTAAGAGCACTTTGTTACTTTTCCTTATCATTTCTTCTATACTATTTTTTGTTTCTAGTTGCATAGTTTTAAATTTGTTAGTCTCCCTTGCATTAGTTTTTTGGTGGTATGTATGTCACAATGATTTTCCTTTTTTCATTTCCTTTGATCTTAATCACAACACTCAATGTTTCTGCCATTCCATCACCATATTCCACTTCTTCAACAACAATATCCTCTTTTACTAATATCATCACTCCTCCTCCTCCCTTTCCTTTTGTCTCTCCTCCATGTGCTATATCCTTCCTTTGTAAATCCCAACTTTATTTCCTCTTTTAGTTTGGTTTCTGTTAAACATACCACATCTGGTTTATTGTTCTTTAAGTAGTCTTTAAGTTCAAATAGGCTTGACACCAAACCATCTATATTAGTATACATAATCTTTAAACTTCTACTTGGTGATCTTGAATGGCATCTCTGTGCCACCATTTCATCACTTTCTTGTCCACAACTTTCCAGGTGAATCTTCTCACTTTTTCCTGTGTTCTCTCCTCGTTTTTTGACTGGGCCTCTACTCTCAGTTCTTTCAGTTTACTTCTCTCTTCTCCACTCATGTCTCTTTTTATCCATATTTCCTTCATTCCTTCTACTTTTGCCAATTTTTTCTGTTCTTTGCAAGACATGTTCCACTGCTGTTTGTAACATGAATCATATTTTTATTGGTCTTGTTCCATTTTTGTCATACTTTCTGATCCTGTAAAACTCTTCAATTTGTTTGACTATCCCCTCTCTTTCCTCCACCACTTCTATAATTTCCTTAGCCCTTTTCATATCTTTCACCCTAGCAATTTTCATGGGTAGGTTCTTCTCCTTGACCCCAAATACCACCACACACATCTTTCTCTGTACCATATCTTTCACAAGATTACTTTTTCTTTTTATTGTTTTAATCACTTGCTTTTCCATGTCCTTATTGTGTTCCTCTTGCTGTTGCCCTGTTATCTCCTCCATGTCCACCTTTTGTTATTGTTCTCTTCCTTCTTTCCAACTTTTGACTTCCTCTATGTCACTAACTCTTTCACTTCTCCAACCCTAACCACTTTCTCTTGCAAAGTTTTCTTTAATTCTTCATTCTCTTCCTTTATTTTTTAAAATTTCTTCACAGTACTTCTTGTCCATTATTTTTATCATCTCTTTTTTGTTTTCTTTTTCTCTTTCCATCTCCCTCTTCATCTCTATTACATCGCTGGATATCTTTTTTACATTGTCACCACCCACTTCTCTTTCTTCCCTCCACACCTTTATCATTACTGTTGAGTTACATATTTCTTCTCATGCTTTCACATTTTCTTCAATTTTCCACATTCGTTTATTTGTATGAACTACACTGAGATCCTCATCCTTGAAGCCCTCATAAATATTTGGGTTCATGGCAGCCGCCATCTTCCCTGTTGATATCACCGAAAGCCAGTGTTTACCTTGTATTACTCTCTCATTCCTCCCTTTCGGCCACTCCTCGAGTAATACTTCCCCTACCCTTGCACTCACCTCACACAAGACCCTATTGTGGAGACAGGACTCAAAACTTGGTCCCCTGCACAATCAAACCTAGGTAGATCCTTGGAGCTGTTGTGGTGTGTCTGATCAGCTGGGTGTGTGTGTGTGTGTGTGTGTATACACTTGCTATAGAAGACAAAGAATGGTTTTTATTGCTCTGGACCACATATAAGCAAGGTAAACAGACAAATTTAAATGTAGGTATATATGATGCAGATCTCTTTATAAGAAACAGTTTTGTGTCTAGGGTTTTCTCATATCTATCGCATTAATAGCTTTAATCAATAGCATATACATAGTTGTATACAATAGTAAGTCAAAAGTTCTGAGAAATTTTAAATTCATAATTCAACCATTTTCTTACACCAGATTTTGCACACGTCTCAATTTCTTAATTCATTGGTAAATATCAGTTTTAGATTAAATGATCTCAATAAACCCCCAATGACTTTTTATGGTTACCTTTCCACCTTGATGACAAACATGATGTTAGCTATCACTGCAAAATGTTCCTTTACATGAGGTAAGAAGAACATTTCTTTGAAAACACATTGAAATCTACATAGCAAGACAGAAACTGAGAAAATATGTCTGCTTGATCCACAAAGCTGTTTTATTTTATCTAATCTCATATCTCATAAAGCTTGATAATTTTCCAGGAACTTTTTGACTTGCTTGTGTATTTATGTTTATTCTTTGTCTCACTGTATTTGTGTTCAGTGTTGTGTTGTGCCAGTCTTTGTCCCAGTTCTTGTTGAGCAGTTTAGTTATGTGTTCTTTTGGTCCTTATGCTTTAGTAAAATGGAGATAGTGCTCAGAATTATTAGGTAAGACTTCTGGTAAATTACCCAAAGTTTAGACTTATCCTGTTGCAGCCTTGCACATCATCAGTGAAGAGTAACCATTGTCAAGATGCAACATGGAGTTCCTTTGATAAACAGTAATTTGTTTAGGCGTTATCAAGTGAGTGCTTTCAAGATACTGGTAGGTTGCGTGTGCACACTAGTGGACATGGAGCCTCAGACCTCATGTCGACTTGGCTGGTGGTGGCAGGCACTTGGCCTCCTGGAGGGTCAGCTGCCCAATGGAGATGATGTGGAGGATGACACCTATCTGCAGCGGCGGCGGAGACGTTCTTCAGTGTGGGGACGCACCAGGACACCAGATGACACCACCAACACCCTCACCCCCACCGACACACCTCGCTCCCTCGTTGATGAAGATGAGGATGATGATGAAGCAAACTCGGTGCTGCCCTTTGTTGTTGTGTCATGCCATGCCAGGTGTCAGTCCACACCACCTCACCGCTACCCTGCCACACCTACACTCCCCCTAAACCCTGGCCCCGCCATGACCCACTCACAGCCTGCCAGACAAGATATCTACTTAGCTTATGTTATGTGGGTCCTGGTGGGGATAAACCAAGTATAAATAAAGATGTAAAGTTGTCTGCAATAAATAATGTCTATAAACATGGAATACCCAAAGAAGAAAAAGCTGCTTCGTTGTAGAGAGAGCTGCCCGTCCTCGCTGAGTCTGTGTACTTTATCTTAGAATAAAAGCAACTTGAAAATCATGGACAATGCTCCAGCTTGAGGCATAATAATACAGCCCTTGGCAAAAATGGGACCATAAGTATTTCTCTTGACAAACACTGTCAGGACAATTATATGACATGCCTCATAACAGTCCCTCTTAAATTCCTGCTGACATTTTAATGTGTTACAAACAGTAGCTTCCACCTCAGTAAGTGTTGTCATGATACCAAAACTCACTGTAACACTAAATGTAGGATTCTTAGACTAAGCCTCATAACAGGTGCAGCATAAAGCAAGCATGTCAACACAGATGTTGTGTCTTGTGTCACCTCATGTAGATAAATTTGGATATTCCCTAATTTATTAATATTATGCCATATTCATGTACATATTTAATGTTTATATATATATATATATATATATATATATATATATATATATATATATATATATATATATATATATATATATATACATATAATTTATTTACAAACACACATACACACATACCATGCATATATACATATATGATGCACACACACACACACACACACACACACACACACACATGCATTTTATATATATATATATATATATATATATATATATATATATATATATATATATATATATATATATATATATATATATATATATATATATATATATATATATATATATATATATATATATATATAGTGTATGCTGAATGTAATGACTAAAACTTGACATTGCCATTTATCTTAACACTAGTATTGTTTGGTCATCTTAGCATTAGGCATTGACTGGATGGAATGCAGCTGTAATGCTTGCATGGAATGTGATTGTTGTTTGTTGTTTGCTGTGGCAGGATATTGGTATGTTTTTATTATTTTTTTTATTTTTGCATTTTTGTACTGGGTGTTGTAATCCAAGTGTTGCCTGTGTAATCCATATTTGTATGACCCAACAATGCTCAGTCATCATCTGTGAATCATTGGAAGCATTGCTTCCATTTTGCCTTGTAGAAAGTAGTACTCTCTCTCTCTCTCTCTCTCTCTCTCTCTCTCTCTCTCTCTCTCTCTCTCTCTCTCTCTCTCTCTCTCTCTCTCTCTCTCTCTCTCTCTCTCTCTCTCTCTCTCTCTCTCTCTCTCTCTCCTTCCTCATCACTGTGGCTCCAGATCTCCCATCACACGTAACAAAGCAGTTATCTTCCTTTTATAGTAATCATAGATGCCTTTACTCAAGACACTTGTGTATGCATTGACCCTATTGAAGCTTCACATAAAACTCAGGCATATTGTGCACTGGTCTTGAGGTAAAGGTGTTATGGTTAAAGAAGATAATAACATTCCTAATTAGAGATAACAGATTTTGCAGTTGAAATTGGCTAATGATTTCTGTATTTTAGCATCATGTGTTCAGAATTCTTATTAATACCTTGTTACTTTTAATTTGGAATTTTAACATGTATTCTTTCACACTTGGAAGTCCTCACCACAAACCTTTCATTTAAATACAGGAATTGGGAAATAACTTGTGATATTAGAGTTCAAGAGAAGGTTGGGATGAAATGGGAAAGAATGTTGTTCAAACCAATCAGATCTTACCAGTCAGGTCAGACGGTGTTTGCAGCACTTGTTACGGTGTCAGGGCATGTTACTGGATGCATTCCAAGGTTGTGTGCAATTTTTAGGGTGCTATAATGGTTCATAACCTCATCCTACCTCATTAAACTTGTATCCAATGATGACCTGATTGAATAGAACCTAGTCTGTTATGTTTCATTTGTTCCCACTTGATAGAAAAGGTCATTTTGAATCCTAGTTTAAAAAGATTAGATGAGGTTGAGACCACACACATGTAGTCTTGTGCATGGCCAGAATATAGGTTAAGAAGAATGGGAGTTTGAAGCCAGCATCTATAATGAACTTTAGATGTTGATGCAGTGGATCAGAATACTGAATAGATACCTCCCAAGAGGAAATTAATTAGGAGGGAAAGTACATTTGAACACTAAAATGTATGCCATGAAAGTTTTATCTCACAAAACTGTGCATTTTGGCATGCCTTCAGGAACGTTGCATTGAGCACTAGTACTAAATAGACAACTGGGACAAATGTCATGAAAATGAGGTCCCTAATTCACTGCTGGAATTAGGACCTTCATTGATTTTAGTTTAAGAGAGTATTAAATGGCTTTTTAATTGTTGAAGAATATAGCTTCTAATGTCATATTGCCCTTTCATTGAGGTGATTAATGCCACTATACATGAACTGTTGCAGAAAAGTGTTTCTATTATATATTTACATGTCATTGAGCAGGGAGTAGCAGGTATATAGGTCTGTAACAGATGTCTCATGCATGTGTGTGTCTGTGTGTGCAGGCAAGCAAGGTGCTGGAAGGCCTGCTGCCTGATGAAACAGTGCCCCAACACCACCACAGCCGTCGGAATCATGACCCAGACACTGAAGAAATACAGCCAGTGAGTGTACTATGTGCATTATGGTGTATTTATATGAACAGTAAAATATATAGATATAGATTTATGTTGATTTGTGCTTGTTTCATTATTCATGAAAGCTCTTGACTAGAAGTAAGTTATTGGCAAAGAATTCAGTTTGCATGATGATTAGGATATGCCTTTCCCATACCATACTTAATCCTGATATATGTATTATCTGCTACCAAAAAACAAACTTAATAGGAGACCCATGAGATATTTAAATAATTATTCCATGGACAGTAATGAGGAAAATTTTCTGAGGATAGGAAAAAGCTGTCTAGTGCATCACACTGCCAGATTCATTGACTTACACTATACCAATCAGTACTGCAAGTTCTTCAAGTGTTTTATCTTTGCCACATATGAGATTGCTAACCTGGTAGATACAGATAAAGAGGGAGAATCAGCTGAATGGGCTTTATTTTTTGTATATCTTGGTCAGCTTCTAAATCATGCTAAAAACTGATGAATGGCTGTTTGCCCATCAGACACAGCAAGCACCCATCCAGGAGCACATCCACCGCCTGTTTGTGTTTGCCATGATGTGGAGTGTGGGTGCCCTGCTGGAGCTGGTGGACCGGGCTTGCCTCGAGGATCACATGAAGAGCAAACACTCTCATCTAGACCTACCTGAGTGCACCAGAGGACCTAATGACTCCATCTTTGACTACCGTGTTGATGAGAATGGTGTGTGTGTGTGTGTGTGTGTGTGTGTGTGTGTGTGTGTATTTACCTAGTTGTAACATACAGGAAAAGAGCTATACTTATGCTCTCTTGTCTCCATGTCTACTTATGTCCAGTTTTACTCTTAGAATCATGGATGTTTCTTGCACAAATCACTTCCTCTTCCAATCCATTCCATGCTTCTATGCTTCTGCTTGGCAAGATATATTTCTTCACATCCCTCCTGCAAGTGGTCATCTTTATTTTCTTATCATGCCCTCTAGTTTCTCTCTCATTCCACACATACAAATCTTCTCTATTCAACATCACTTCATTCACTATCCTGTACACTGCTTTTAGATCTCTTCGCACTCTTCTTTCTTCCTGTGTCAGGACCTTAATTATATTGAGTCTTTCCTTGTATGGCAGAGCCTTTAGTTCTGGTACAATCTTTGTTGCTACTCTTTGTACTCTTTCCAGCTTTTTTATGCTTCTTCTTATGTAACATACTCCAACCTCTGTCAGATCATTATGACTTATTTTCTTCATAATTTCCTCATCCAAATATACAAATGCCATCCATGTGTTTCTCAATAGGTTCAGAACTTCTATTACTTTGTTAATATGCTTCTCTGGTGATATTTTCCATCGAACTTATTCCCAGATTGTTTTCTTCTGCTGCTCTCTTTTTAGTTTCATTTCCCATCTTCCATATCTGTTTCCTGTGTTGCAGCTTGTCATGTTTTCTTCTGCTGCTCTCTTTATAGTTTCATTTCCCATCTTCCATATCAGTTTCCTGTGTTGCAGCTTGTCAAAAGCCTTCTTCAAATCTAAGTAAAAGGCCATCTGCTCAACCATCTCTCTTATGCACTATATCAATCACTCTTGAATAGAAACATATTAAGTTGGTTACATGTGATCTTCTTGTGAACCCAAATTGGTTTTAGATATAACATCTTCATTTTCTAGGAAATCCACCAAATTTTTTTATCAATCTTTTCTACATTTTGTTATTACACTTGTTATGACCAGATCCAGGCCTCTTACAGCTGCCCCTACCTCAGGTCAGCTTCTCCCTAGGCTATCTTCCTCGTAACCTATTACAGGGCTTAAACAAGATGATTCCAGACACCTGCTTGTCGCCAAAAGCTATCAAACCCAAGTAGGCCACCACCCTGTTTCACCCACCAACAGGGAAGGAGATATAATGAACAATAACTTATTTCACAAGCTGAGAAAGAACTCAGCCACATGCTAGGGAGCTCAGACAGTGAAGATGACACACAGAAATGAGGGTATAATACCCTGTGGACAAGTGCTCACAGGCTGGCCAGCCACACCCAACAGGATATAATACACTTGTCAGAGAACAGCCTATATGCAGTCTTCCAAAGATGGATTCACACCCCTCAACAACACTGGTGGAATCCAGAAAGCAGACAGCTGTAACCTGGCAAATACTATAAAATCCTCTAGCCCTCAGACACTCAGCAGCAGTGAACCCTCGGACTAGCTGCATTTGACAAGAACATTCCCCACACACATAAGGAAACAGCAACAGACAGACTTAAGATGGTCCAGCAACCGCTCTCAAATCTGCCCACAAGACAAAGGATGCCTGTACGTGGGACGCTGTGAGGGAAGCCAGATGAGGACAAATTACTTGCCTCATTTACTGAGAGTGTTTAGAGATATGACTCAGTCTATCAAATGGTGAGGGGCCTATTCACCAGCCAGCTTGCAAAAATATATATAGGTACAGTAGTACCCTGTGATTTGAACTAAATTGTTTTTTTTTTGGCTGTTCGAATTGTAAATGTTTGAATTAGCAAGGAATTTATCCCATTCAATTCATTCATTCATTCATTAATGTAAAAAGATTAATCCATTCCAGGTCCAAAAATAACCTTTCTTTTTGTGTGTATGTGTGTTTATGAAGTGATGTAAGCATAGAATTAGATTAAAATAACCTAAATTTTATATAAAAGAAAATATAGTAAAAGAAAACATGAAGTACCCTATATTTCGGCACATATGACAGCACTTGAATCATCCAAAAAAACTGTGTCGTTCTACACATCAGATACAAAAAACAATCACCTTAAAATTTTATGCAAAATATTATTGTAAATAAACACCAACCTCAAAATAATGAGTAATTGAAAGTTCCTGCCATCTTCTGTCTTGAAAACAGTCATTGTAGTGTACACAATTTTTATTTTGCACTAAAGTTCTCTCTCTCTCTCTCTCTCTCTCTCTCTCTCTCTCATCTCTCTCTCTCTCTCTCTCTCTCTCTCTCTCTCTCTCTCCAAATAAATTTTTCCCATCAAAATTGATTGAAATGTCACTAATCCGCTCTACCGCCTGAAAAAAAAACACCTCAGTTTTTTTGTTACATGTTTTAGGATACAGATACATTTAAGCCTATCGTACACTCATTTTATTTCATGAAACTTTGCAAATTACAGCATATTTCAAAATTATCAAATGCTTGCTTTATTTTATGAACATCCTAGGTCTTAAAACATGGGAGATTTGGCTGACATGGTCAACCACATGTTTGGGAGATGAATTGTGGCTGTGTGACAGCCAGTAAATGACCCCAACAATGGCCAATGACACAATTTTCCCTCTCTCTCTCTCTCTCTCTCTCTCTCTCTCTCTCTCTCTCTCTCTCTCTCTCTCTCTCTCTCTCTCTCTCTCTCTCTCTCTCTCTCTCTCTCTCTCTCTCTCTCTCTCTCTCTCTCTCTCTCTCTCTCTCTCTCTGTATAATTACCTAGTTGTAATTTACAGGGCCTGAGCTACACTCATGTGGTCTCATCTCCATATATACATTTGTCCAGCTTTTTCCTAAAGTTGTGTACACTTGCTGCTGATATTACCTCCTCACTTAGCTTGTTCCAAACTTCTATATTTCTCAGTGGGAAACTATATTTCTTTATGTTACTTAAGCATCTTCCTCTTCTTAATTTTTTGCTGTGTCCTCATGTAATATTGGTATTTCTCTTAGTAGTTTTTCATTATCAATTTCTTCCACTTCATTCCACAATTTATATATCAGTATTAAATCTCTCATTTCTCTTTTTTTGTTCCAATGTTGGCAGATTCATATCCTTTAACCTGTCTTCACGTGTTAATTCTTCCAGTTCTGGAACCATCTTTGTTGCCATTCTCTGTATCCTTTCTAGTTTTTTGACATGTTTTTTCTTATGGGGAGACCACAGTGATTGAGCATATCCCAGCTTTGGTCTAATCATAGTGGTAATTATCTTTCTCATCATATCTTTATCAATGTAGTGGAATGCTGTTCCAATATTTCTCACCATTTTATATGTATCTCTGAATATCTCTTCTACATGCTTCTCCGACTGTTGACTATCGTGCATTATCACTCCCAGATCTTTCTATTGTACTTTTATTATTTCTTAATTTCCCATTTTATATGTCCATTTTGGTCTCCACTTGTTCCTATTTCCAATACATGACATTTTTTTCACATTAAATTCTATCTCCCATTTCTTACTCTTGTCCCAGATTTTATTTAAATCATCTAGAAGAAATTCACAGTCTGTGTTGTTTCTTATATGTCTTTGTAAGTTTACATTGTCTGCAAACAAACTCATGTAACTCTTTACTTCTTCAGGCACATCATTTATGTAGATCAAGAAAAGTATTGGTGCTAGCACTGATCCTTGTGTTACTCCACTATCTACTTTTCTTCATTTCAGTTTTATATATTTTACTACCGTTTTCTTTCCTCTTCCCTTTAAGTAGCTTTCCATCCAGTTTATTATTTTTCAATTTAATCCTCCTACATTTTCTAGCTTCCATAGTAGCTTGTTTTGGGGAACTTTGTCGAAAGTTTTTTTTTTAAATCTAAATATATACAGTCTACCCATCTACTCCTCTTCTGTGTTATATCAGTCACTCTCAAATAGAAGGTCATCAGATTTGTTACTCATGATCACTTTTTGTCATAAAGTCATACTGTTTTTCTGTTATTATATCATGTTTTTGTAGAAATTTTGTCCTCTGCTCCTTTATCACTTTTTCACAGACCTTATATACTCAGCTGGTCGTTGATGCTGGTCAATAGGTTCGTGGTTCTTCTTTCTTTCCACTTTTATAAATTGACACTATGCCTGCTCTCTTCCATTCCTTAGGCATTCTTCCAGTTGATGGGTAATTTATTATGTCATATACTGGTTCAGTTAATTGTTTCCTGTACTCTTTTAAAATGAATCCTGATACTCCATCTGGTCCTGTTGCTTTTCTTTCTTCCAGTTCCTCCATCATTTTATGAACTTCTTTGATTACTGTAATTTCCCACATTTGCTTTTTTTGTTTTCTCATCTTGTGGTTCTTTAAATTTTGATTCTTCTGTGAAAACTTTTTGAAATTTTTTGTTTAGCAATTCACTCATGTCTTTTGGGTCTTCATATGTTTCATATCCATTCTTCAATCTTCCTAGTTTTTCTTTAATTTAATTTTTCCATTTATGAATTTGCAGAACAGTTTTGGTTTGCCCTTGCACTTTTCAACTATATCTTTTTCATATCCTTTCTTTTCCTCTCTCCTTATTTTCACATATTCATTTCTTGTTATCTTAGTCTTTTTTATTTTTTGGTCTCGATATCTTTTAGTTTTTATCCATGCTTTGTCTCTATTTTCTTTGTTCTTGCATATCTTGGGTGAACCACGCCTGTTTTCCTTTTTCTTTAGGTTTGTATAGTGGGACATATTTATTCACTCATTTTTCATATATATCCACAAAAATGTCATACTTATCTTGCACATCATTTGCTCTTTTCAGCTTTCTCCAGTCCATTTCTTCATAGAATCTTTTAAGATCATCTATATTTGTTTTCCTATAGTTTCTCCAGTTTTCTTTGTATGATTTATCTTCTTCACTGACATCATCAGTCTCTATTTCTGTCATTACATGGTCACTTTTTTTCCCATGGGGCACACTTACCTTAATTCTTTAGTTAGGTTGATTCCTTTTAGTAATATTAGGTCATGTCTTGTTGGTTTGTCATCTCCCTTATATCTTGTATTCCAAGTCACCCATTGCATCATTGTGTTTTCCATAGTCAGCTTCAGAAATCTTTCTCCCATGCAGTCTCGTGTGTGTGTGTGTGTGTGTATTTACCTAGTTTTACCTAGTTGTATTGAACATGGCATGAGCCAAAGCTCATTTTATCCTGTCTCCTTAACCATATTTATCCAGTTTCTCTTTAAACATGTGTACACTGTTTGCCACAACCACCTCTTCCTTCAAATCATTCCAGATTTCAATAGTTTGATATGAGAAGCTGTATTTCTTGATGTCACTTGAACATCCACTCTCCTTTATTTTCTTTTCATGCCCCCTTGTCCATCTCGCTTCCTCCTCCATCTTTTCTGTCTATTCTTTCTATATTGTTTATTAATTTGTACATTGTTATCAAGTCTCTTCTTTCTCTTCTCTCTTGTAGTGCTGGTAATCCTATGTCTTCAAGTCTTTCTTCATAGCTTAAGCCTTTAAATTCTGGTACCATCTTTCCATCTTTGTCACTATCCTCTGTATTCTTTCCAGTTTCCATATATTTTTTTTTCTATGTGGAGTCCAAACTACTGCTACATATTCCAATTTAGGTTGTATCATGCTTGTTATAATTTTCTTCATCATTTCTTTATCTAAATAGTTAAATGCCACCCTAATGTTTGTTAACAAGCTATATATTGATCTGAATATTCCGTTTATGTGCCTTTCAGATGATAGTGTGTCCTTCCAAATCTTTTCTTCATTACTTTTTGTTATTATTTCTCCTCCCATTTTATAATTCCATGAATGTCTCTGTTTTTTTCTATTTCCAACATGCAGCATTTTCTGACATTAAATTCAAATTTCCATCTTTGGCTCCATTCATGTATCATGTCAGTATGCTTTTGTAACTCCTTTCAGTCATTTTCTTCCTTTATTATATTAATTATTTTTTAATCATCAGCAAAATGGTTTATATAACTATTTAGATCTTCTGTCATATCATTTACATATATTTGAAACATAATAGGTGCCAACACAGATCCTTGCAGTGTGTGTGTGTGTGTGTGTGTGTGTGTGTGTGTGTGTGTGTGTGTGTGTGTGTGTGTGTGTGTGCGCTTGAAACTTGTGTATTAGGTACATTTTTGTACAATTTAATGTGAAAAATTTATCCTTATCTTACTTTTTAATAAAAGATAAATGCATCCACCTGATCGACAGGGTGGTGGCAACACTGGGAGACACGTGTGAGTGAATTTGTGTACCCAGAAGCTGGCACTCCTGACTATACCTCCTTCTTGGTACCAAATGTTGACAATGTCAGGATGGACTTCCTCATCCACATCATTGCCCAGCAGGGAAAGGTAAGGCCAGTGTGATGGATATTTTTCCCATGTTGACTTGTATGTGAGGTAACTGTACGATTACCATGCAACTGATTATAAATAGTCAAGTGCCAGTCTGTACTTAAGTGTGTGATGTGTATGATAAGTGGAGAGTGAATAACTGAGATAGGGACATAATAATCCAAACAATAGGGTATTGCTTGTGATCAATAAGACAGGTCAGCAGCAACAAAATGACATAGGGTGTACATCCCATCATGTATGGCATACCCCAAAACCAACTTAACTGAATACAAGGCAAAGAAATAGTATACTTAATCTGGGCATGACTGGGTTGTTGCTAACCCCACAACTCATTGCACTGTACAGGACTCAAAATTGTGCAGGATACCTCAAATGCATAATTAAACAGTACTAATACTTTTTAGTAGTTTTTTCCTTACCAGGAGCAGATAGAAACTGTCTTGGCCATCCTCTTGAGGAGTTTTTAAAGGGCAGGTATCAAATTGCTTAAATAGAAATATAGATCTGTCATTTTATAAAGGGTATTTTAATTTAGTTCATTTGCATGGATTTTATCCATGAATGGTAGCATGTAATGTGTATTTTTTTTATCTGCAGGGTGTATTGCTAATAGGTGAACCAGGTTCTGCCAAGACAGTCACCATCAATGCCTTCATGAAAAAATATAATCCAGAGGATCACTTATGTCGCAACTTCAATTTCTCCTCAGCCTCAACACCACTTTATTTTCAGGTAAGGGGAATTAATTCCTCTTATTTTTAGAGAACTTTCATAAAAAATAATAGAATGAAATATGTTGTTTGTTCCTCATGCTGAATACTTTAAGTTTAAACTAACTATAACTTAAAGACTCCATTTTAGAAGCTAAATTAAACATGATTTTTTAGAAAATATATCTTGGATTTTGTGTTAATAAGAGGATGTTTCATTTAGACATCTGTTTTACCATTCCCATCCTCATAGCGTACGATTGAGAGCTATGTTGACAAGAGGATGGGCAGCACATATGGACCTCCAGCAGGGAAGAAGATGACTGTCTTTATTGATGATCTCAACATGCCACACATCAACAGCTGGGGAGATCAGGTAATCACTGTCACTCTCTACTTAACAAGCTGAATAATGTTATCCTTATAAATTTTTCATGTCAAAATAAGTGCCATATTCTGTTCCATACCTTTGGCATAATATATTGACTTTCAAACATGTTAGATCATACTACTCCTTAACTTTCTTTCAAAGCCAACCAATGAAATAGTCCGACAAACCATGGAGATGGGAGGTTTCTACAGCCTGGAGAAGCCTGGAGACTTTGTGAACATTGTGGATCTACAGTTTGTGGCAGCAATGGGACATCCTGGTATGGAAGAGAATAAAGTTTGATCTGAAAAAAAACACATACATCTAACAAAATTTAGTTACCAGTGTTCCAGTGATGTAGGAGTTGGTACTCTTGGCTAACAGTCAAGAAATCCTGGTTCGCTAGAATTATGGGCCAGGTGAAGGCAAAGTTTGTGATGTGTCTTTTCTCATGCTGTAGCTCCTATTCATTTAGCAGTGAATGACTGCAGGATGTAAGTCAATGACTTGTGACTGTTTTCTGTGAGGAGAAGAAGGCTAGCAATCCCACCCTTCTGTACTCCTGTTTTATATGTGAATCTTTGTGTGTTTCCTCCTTCAAGAGACCAGAAATTGTCTGTACCATATCCTGTAGGGCAAAAAAGGCAAGATGAAAAAATTCTAGCTATTAGATAATAGTACAAAGATTTATCAAATACCACCTAAAAGTATATATTACATTTCTGCAGGTGGAGGTCGCAATGATATTCCATCTCGTCTTAAGCGTCACTTCTGTATCTACAACTCCACCATTCCCTCGGAGACTTCCATCAACAAGATATTTGGAGTTATCGCAAGGGGCCACTTCAGCACCAAGCGAGGGTTTAACAGTGAAGTGCGTGCAATGGTGGACCTGCTGGTACCCCTCACACGACGCCTATGGGCACACACCAAGGTCTGTATTTCAGCAGGATAGGAAAGATTATTCCACCATAGATAAAAAAATGTGTTAGAAAGTTGAAAATAATTTTAATCCACCTCAGTTCTCCATATTATTATCAAAGCCTTGATACTGAGCAAAACTTCTTTCTCTCTTTAAAGAATAAGCTGCTGCCAACCCCTGCAAAGTTCCATTATGTCTTCAACCTCCGGGACTTGTCTCGCATCTGGCAAGGAATGTTGGGAGCAACACCTAATGTGGTGATCTCCACTGACACCCTCCTGTCCCTGTGGCGACATGAGTGTTGCCGGGTTATTGCAGACAGGTCTGTTGTTGCCACTTATTCTCTTTAACCTTAATAATAGATCACTGAAGCCATATTTGATGCTGCTTAATTTGTTATATATGGTGTTTTCTTGATATTTGAGTAGAGCAGCTGTTGAATTGCCTCCTTGTCTCAGGTTCACTTCACCTAAAGATGTCAAATGGTTTGAAGAGTCCCTGGTGAACCTGGCACAGCAAGATCTGGGTCCTCAGGTCACCAAGAAGATTGCCCATACAAGCTTCTTTGTTGACTTCCTCAGGTAAGACAAGTGTGTAAACAATTTTTCATTGTGTACAAGTTTTCATTGATTTCATGTGACTGTCACTGTACACATGTTGCAGGGATGCCCCTGAGCCTACCGGAGATGAGGGTGAGGACATGGACATGGAGATGCCTAAGGTGTATGAGCCCATCCCCTCATTCTCTGCCTTGGAGGACCGCTTGCAGATGTTCCTCTCACAGTACAATGAGATGGTGCGAGGGGCTGGCATGGACCTTGTGTTCTTCACTGATGCCATGATCCATCTCACCAGGGTGAGTCTGGCTGAAGGTGGAGGCTTTGTGTTTGAATGCCACTGTTGTCTGTATTTACCATATGTTGTTAGTGTCTGGCAATTAGGAGATTGAGGTGAGCATTGAAACTGTATTGCTATCACCTTTAGATAAATTTACTTTAATCACAATTTATGTTTAATGCATTATGATATTATGTACAAAGAACAGAATGTGCAACAATATTTCAAGTTAATCATAATTTGTTTCATACATAATGATATTATGTAAATAGAACAGAATATGCAACAATATTTCAAGTGTAACTTTAGAGTAAAGGCCATCAAAGTAAGGGAGTATGGCAGACAGCATTACAGAACAAACCACTATTTACCTCTCCTCCACCTCCCCACAGATATCCCGGATCATCCGCAACCCTGGAGGCAACGCCCTGTTGGTGGGTGTGGGAGGCTCAGGCAAGCAGTCACTTACCAAACTTGCCTCTTTCATTGCTGGATACAAGACATTCCAGATTGCTCTCACTAGGTAGGTTTTCATTGTTGTTCTCCTTCAGTCCCTTTGTGAAAAATGCCATAAATGTTTGTATATTCATCTGTCTCCTCAGTCTTGCCTATGTATTTGACTGCTTTTAGTTTAGCTGTCTAGTGTTAAGTGTATGTGATAGTATCATATTGACCAGCATTGACTGTGATCATTAATTTCAACAAGTAATACTTTTCATTTTCTGAACATATGTTATCTATAACTTTAGGAATTTTTTTATCAATTACTTCATGCTGACCATATTAGATCATACAACACGGCCAATCTGCTGGAGGACTTGAAGGTGCTATACCGGACCTGTGGAATCCAGGGCAAGGGTACCACCTTCATTTTCACTGACCAGGAGGTGAAGGAGGAAGCCTTCCTTGAATACCTCAACAATGTGCTCTCCTCAGGTGATTCTTGTCTCTTAGATGATGAAAATAATGAAAGTGTTTACAGTTAAATTATCACTAATTCAGCTAGCATGAATTTGGCACTAGTTTTGGCAAGTACACAATTCTTTTAAGAGGGAAGTTTCAAGACACTTCTCTAATTTTGGTTAAAACTTTCAGCTCTTCTTTAGGGACTGACATCTCAGTGGACCTTTATATATATATATATATATATATATATATATATATATATATATATATATATATATATATATATATATATATATATATATATATATATTTTTTTTTTTTTTTTTTTTTTTTTTTTTTTTTTTCATTTCCCTTCCTACATAAAAAAAAACAAGGTGTACAGCTCACCCTTGTTACCTTTAGAACCATTAGTGATCAGTGTCCTACCACTTCAGTAATTTCTACAAACAAATATTAGGTATAGATGCCATATTTACTGGCACACTAGACACTTTTTCTTGAAAAAAATTATCTAATATTATTGTGCATCTAATGCAGCCATAGTACAGATCCCTAGGCCTGTAAGCCTAGGCCTATAGGTGTGGAGTAGAAGCAGTAGTACACTAAACACAAATATTCTTACTAATGATAAAATTCTCTCTCTCTCTCTCTCTCTCTCTCTCTCTCTCTCTCTCTCTCTCTCTCTCTCTCTCTCTCTCTCTCTCTCTCTCTCTCTCTCTCTCTCTCTCTCTCTCTCTCTCTCTCTCTCTCTCTCTTTAAATACTTTATTATGTCTGTCTGTACAAATATGAAGCTTTTAGGGCACTAAAAACTAAATAAATATATATATATATATATATATATATATATATATATATATATATATATATATATATATATATATAGAGAGAGAGAGAGAGAGAGAGAGAGAGAGAGAGAGAGAGAGAGAGAGAGAGAGAGAGAGCAGAATGCATCTGGAGAATGATTGCAGCCTCTTGATGCCATTTCACCTCTTGTGATATGTCTTCTCAGGCAGCCAAAGCAGAACTGATTGGTGGTCTGCAAACCCTTACTTTTATATTGTCAAGCATATTCTAGAATATTCTTAGTCTTTCTAGATTGTTTTCCAGAATATTCTCAGTCTTTCTAAAATATTCTTAAACCTACTTTGAAATATTCTGAATCATTCTAGAAAATTCTTATAGATTCTAGAAAATTCTTGATACTTCTACATATTTCTACATACTGTATTCTAGAAAGTTCTAGAATATTCTGGAAATGTTTACATTGAATAGAATGTTCTAAAATGTTTTGAAACTTCTAAAAGTGTCTGATAGAACATTCTGGAAGATTTGAAAAGATTTCTGAAATGTAAGCAAATTCTTCTAAATATGAGAAATTTCTAGCTAGATCTAGTCAGTTCAAGAATGATCTTATTAAAATAAAAAATCTTTTAGAGCACTTTATATTCTTTCTTTCATTGTTTTAACCTATTTGCAACATTTCAAAAGCAATTAGATAAGCAATTGAGATTTTGCAAAGGTCTTTACTTGACATAAAACCCAATATAACCCATACTATAATGAAGTAAGGCAAAAATGTAAATTCATTGTTCTAACCACAAAAGCAAAGTTTTTGGATAAAAATAACTTTTTTCTATTTTGTTTGGATGGAAATAACTGGAAAATTATGAATTGGGGCCATGGACAAAACAAAAGTGAAATTTTGTTACATAGTGTATAATTTGTGAGCTGGAACAGATTAATCCATTTTACATTGATTCCAATGGGAAAAATACGAAGTCTCGTAAAGAAGAACCCAAACTTTTCCATAGATATGTAAATGGAAAAATAAAGCATAGAGATACTATTACAAAGCTGAAGGAAAATGGAGAAATTTATGAAACCACACAAGAGATGGCTGAGATACTGAATAAAAGCTTTAAGTCTGTATTTACAAGAGAAACTGCCTTTGCATCACTGGGAGATGAGGAACAACAGAAAGGAATAGCAAACATACAAGTGGAAAGAAAAGAAATTAAAAGACTACTGGAAGAGCTAGATACTAGGAAGGCGATGGGGCCAGACGAAGTAAATGGATGGATATTGAAAGAATGTAGAGAGGAATTGGAAGAACCAATATGGGAGATAATTAACAGTTCTTTAAAGGAAGGAAAAGTACCAAAGGAATGGAAGAGAGCAAATATAGTACTGTTACACAAAGGAAGTAATAAAATGGAACCACTGAATTACAGACCAGTCTCACTCACGAGTATTGTAAGTAAACTCTGTGAAATAGTCATTAAAAACAGATGGGTGCAATATCTTGAACAAGAAAATATAATAACAGAAAAACAATTCGGTTTCAGGAAAGAGAGATCTTGCGTAACAAACTCACTGTAATAGATAAACTACAAGAGAGAGATGGTTGGGTTGATGCTGTCTATTTAGATCTGAAAAAAGCTTTTGATACAGTTCCACATAAAAGACTCATATGGAAACTGGAACATCGAGGAGGGCTAAAAGGAAAAATACTTAAGTGGATGAAGGATTATCTCCAAGGTAGGGAAATGAGTACAGTAATCAGAGATAATAAATCAAGTTGGTGCGAAGTAACAAGCAGAGTACCACAAGGGTCTGTGTTGGCACCTATAATGTTTCAGGTCTGTATAAACGATATGACGGTGGGTTTAAATAGCTACATTAATATGTTTGCAGATGATGCAAAATTGATGAAAGTAATAAAGAACCAAGAGGATTGTGAGGAACTACAGAGGGATATTGATAGAATTTATGAATGGAGTAAACGATGGAAATTAGAATTCAATATAAAGAAGTGCCATGTAATGGAGATGGGAAGAAGTAAAAGGAGACCTTCATGGGAGTATAAGATGGGAGGTATCACAATACCAAAGAGCAAAGAAGAAAAAGACTTGGGAGTAATAATTCAAGACACGCTTTCACCAGAAAAACACATCAATGGAATATTTGGCTCTACATATAATTTGCTAGCAAATATCAGGGTGGCATTTAATTACCTAGACAAAGAAATGATGAAGAAAATCATAACACACATGATACGTCCCAAACTGGAATACGCAGCAGTGGTATGGTCTCCACACAAAAAGAAAGATATAAGGAAATTGGAAAGAATACAAAGAACAGCTACGAAAATGATACCTGAATTGGAAGACCTAAGTTACGAGGAAAGACTGGAAGAAATTGGATTACCAACACTGCAAGAAAGAAGGGAAAGAGGAGACCTGATAACAATGTTCAAATTAGTAAATGGCATGGAGAAGATAGACAGAAATGACCTAGTTGTAAAAGTGGAGGAAGGAGATAGACGTACAAGGGGACATATGAAGAAATTAAAGAAGAGTCTTTGTTTGGGAGATATTAAGAAATACAGCTTTCCGCATCGAACGGTTGAAATATGGAATAACTTAAAAGAAGAGGTAGTTGCGGCAAAGAGTGTGCACATGTTTAAAGAGAAATTGGACAAATTCGGGTATGGAGACAGGACTAATTGAGCTTTGGCTCGGACCCTGTATTATACAACTAGGTAAATACAACTAGGTAAATACACACACACACACACACACACACACACACACACACACACACACACATGGGAGATTCACACCATTAACTGGACTTGGAAGAGGACAGCATCACCAATAAGGCTTAGAGAGGTGGTTTGTAGGGTCTGTGTGGTCCCATAGGTGAGGAAACAGTGAGAGTTGTAGATTCATGGCTCTAGCAGATTGGTCATAAATTCAAAACAAAAATGGCCTATTCATTTCCAGATTCAATTTCACCAAGAAGTGAAGTGAACTTTAATGGATTTAATGACAAAGACTGAAATGAAAGTGAGATAGGGTTTTTAAAAATGAGATTGAGAAAAGTGAAAACCAATGCAGAACACCAAAGAAGGAAATGAAAATAGTGCTGGTAGTGGTAAAATCCCTTCCAGTTAAGTTGGAAAAGCATTTAGGAAAAGATATAGGTATTTTCAAGCTGAAATCAGAACTGGAAGAGATGAGAGTGATAGAACAACAAAATATTTAAGAAAATTAGGAATTACAAAACAACATGGAGAAAGTGATGAAAGAAAATAAAGATTTGAAAGCAGAGTTAGTGAAAGGTAAGGAAAGGGTGAGAGAGGGAGTCATGGATGAAATGGAAGGCTGGAAAATTGAAAATGAAAAAGCAAATTTAGACTTTAAGGAAATAACTGAAAAGCAACTGAAAGGAAAAAAAAATGTTGAAAAAGAAGTGGTAAAGGTATTGAAAAACAATGAAGATTTGGTAAGAGATACAGCAGATAAGAAGAAAAGTGTTATAGTGTATGGAATAAAGGAGAATAACATACAAATTGAAAAGAGAGATAAAGAAGAAACAAAAACAGTGAAGGATTTGTTGAAGAAACTAAATGATAAAGGAGGAAGAAGTGGAAAGAGTCATTAGACTTGGCCCCTATCTGGAGGGCAAAATAAGACTAAAATCACAACAAGCAGCATAAGAGATATTAGAAAGAACATCCAAACTAAGAGAAGGAAAAGATTGCAGGGATATATACATTAGGAACAGGAATGAAAAATGGAAAAAACTGAAAGAAATGTTTGAAGAGGCTAAAGAGAAAAATTCATCAAGAACAAAAGAAAAAAATTATTTTTTTTGGAGAGTTTTGGGAGACAGTAAAGAAATGGTACATAAAGGTAAAGAAATAATTGAAAATAAAATAGAGGAACATAGTAAAAATGAAGGGCAAATTGCAATGTACACCAACATAGACAGCCTGCTACACAGAACACTCTAATTACAAGACTAAAAGAAAAGAATTCAAAGGTGGTGTGTTTAATGGAAACAAAACTAAAAGAAGCAAATCAGATTGTCATTAACAATAACTACAATATGTGGAGAAGAGACAGGATTGGCAAAGGAGGGGGGAGGTGTAATGATGATTACAAGAAATGGGGTGAAGACAAAAATAGTGAAACATGGGGAAGGAAAAGCATAAATAGTGTGTTAACTTGGAAGATAATAATGGAGAAGTACTGACAATAATAATAACCTAGGTACCACCCAAAACAAATTCTAGAAACAAGGAAGACTATGAGAAAATAAAATAAGATACTATCGAGTGATTGAGTAAATTAATCAAAAGTAATAAAAGAGTACTATTGGTTGGTGACTTCAATTGCAAAGAAATAAATTGGGAAACGTTCAAGGCATGAGGAAGTGAACTGCATGGGGAGAAAGATATCTCAAGCCGACTATGGAAAACACAATGATGCAATGGGTGACCGAAAATACAAGATATAGGGGAGATGATGAACCAACAAGACATTGCTCTAATATTAACGAAAGGAATTAACCTAACCAAAGAATTAAGATATGTGTGCCCCATGGGAAAAGGTGACCATGTAATTATAGAAATAAAGACTGATAATGATGTCAGTGAAGAGGATGAATCATACAAAGAAACAGGAGAAACTACGGGAAAGTGAATATAGATGATCTTAAGAGATTCTATGAAGAAATAGACTGGGGAAAGCTGAAAAGAGCAAATGATGTGCAAGATAAGTATGATATTTTTATGGAACTATATGAGACAAGAGTGAATAAATGTTCCACTATACAAATCTAAAGAAAAGGGAAAACAGGTGTGGTTCAACGCAAGATGTGCAAGAGCAAAGAAAAAAAAGAGACAAAGCATGAATAAAAATTAAAAGAAATAAAAAAAATAAAGAAGACTCTAAGATAGGAAGAAATGATTATGTGAAAATAAGGAGAGAGGAAGAGAAAAGATATGAAAAGATATAATTAAAAAGTGCAAGGATGAACCAAAATTGTTGTACATATTCATAAATAGAAAAATTTAACTAAAAGAAAAACTTGAAAGGTTGGAGGATGGAAATGAAACATATGAAGACCCAAAAGACATGAGTTAATTGGTAAACAAAAAGTTTCAGCATGTTTTCTCAGAAAAAAAATCACAATTTAAAGAACCACAAGATGAGAAGACAAAAAAAGCAAATGTTGGAAATTACAGTATTCAAAGAGGCTTATAAAATGGAGGAACTGGAAGAGAGAAAAGCAACAGGACCAGATGAAGTATCAGGTTTCATTTTAAAAGAGTGCAGGAAACAGTTAATTGAACCAGTATTTGACATAATAAAGTGGTCATTATCAACTGGAAGAGTGCCTAAGTAATGGAAGAGAGCAGACATAGTGCCAGTTTATAAAAGTGGAAAGAAAGAAGAACCACTAAACTATTGACCAGTATCAATGACCAGCATAGTATATAAGGTCTGTGAAAAAGTGATAAAGAAGCAGTGGAAAATTTTTCTACAAAAAGATGATATAATAGCAGAAAAACAGTATGGCTTTAGGCAAAAGTGATCATGTGTAACAAATTTGATGAGCTTCTTTTTGAGAGTGATTGCTATAACACAGGAGAGGGGTGGATGGGTAGACTGTATGTATTTAGATTTTTTAAAAAACTCGACAAAGTTCCCCTAAACAGGCTATCATGGAAGCTAGAAAATATTGGAGGATTAAAGGGAAAAATAAAAAACTGGATGGAAAGTTACTTAAACAGGAGAGAAATGAGAATGGTAGTAAAAGACATAAGATCAAAATGCAGAAAACTAGATATTGGAGTACCACAAGGATCAGTGCTAGCACCAATACTTCTCCTGATTTACATAAATGATATGCTGAAGGAGTAAAGAGTTACATAAGTTCGTTTGCAGATGATCCAAAATTACAGACATACAAGAAACAACAGAGACTGAAATTCTACAAGAGGATTTGAATAAAATCTGGAACTGGAGTAAGAAATGGGAGATGGAATTTAATGTGAAAAATGTCATGTAATGGAAATAGGAAAAAGTGAAGAGAGACCTAAATGGACATATAAAATGGGAAATGAAGAAATAATAAAAGTACAAGAAGAGAAAGATCTGGGAGTGATAATACAGGATAGTTAACAGTTGGAGAAACATGTAGAAAAGATATTCAGAGATATATATAAAATGATGAGAAATGTTGGAACAGCATTCCACTACATGGATAAAGATATGATGAGAAAGATATAATTACCACTATGATTAGACCAAAGCTGGAATATGCTCATTCAGTGTGGTCTCCCCACAAGAAGAAACATGTCAAAAAAATAGAAAGGATACAAAGGATGATAAAGAAGATGGTTCCAGAACTGGAAGAATTAACATATGAAGACAGGTTAAAGGAAATGAATCTGCCAACATTGGAACAAAGAAGAGAAAGGAGAGACTTAATACTGATTTCTAAATTGTGGAATTGAGTGGAAGAAATTGATAATGAAAACTAAGAGAAGTAGAAGATACCAGATACACATGAAGCCACAGCAAAAATCTAAGAAAATAATGCTTGAGTAACATAAAGAGATATAGTTTCCCACAAAGAAATATAGAAGTTTGGAACAAACTAAGTGAGGATGCAGTATCAGCAATGAGTGTGCACAACTTTAAGGAAAAACTGGACAAGTATGGATGCAGGACAACATGAGCATTGCTTAGGCCTTGTAAATTACAACTAGGTAAATACAACTAGATAAATACACACACACACACACACACACACACACACAACTGGGTGATAAAATAAACAGTCTAGTGGTGACATCACTATCACAGGGAAGAGTACCAAAAGATTGGAAGAGAGCAAATATTACACCAATATACAAAGGAAGAAACAAGGAAAATCCACTAAATTATAGACCAGTGTCCTTGACTAGTGTTGTAGAAAAATTATGTGAAAGAACAATAAAGGAAAGATGGATGGAACACTTGAAAAGAGATAAAGTTTTAGTAAATTGTCAATTTGGATTTAGGAAGGGAAGATCATGCTCCTTGAACTTATTGTCCTTTTATTCAAGGGTAGTCGATATTGTGCAGGAGAGAGAAGGATGGGTGGATGGCGTCTACTTAGATTTGAAGAAAGCGTTTGACAAAGTACCACACTGAAGATTGCTATGAAAGATAAAAAATTAACTAGTAACTAGTGGTGTCCCACAGAGGTCAGTGTTGGGACTAATAATGTTTGTAATATATGTGAATGACATAAATGAAGAAATAGATAGTCATATGAACTTATTTGCAGATGATGCTAAGCTGATGAGAAGGGTAGAAAATGTAAATGATTGTATGATACTGCAAGATGATTTAAATAAGATAAATAGATGGAGTAAATCTTGGCAGATGGAATTCAATTTAAGTAAATGTAAAGTAATGGAGTTTGGTAAGAGTAAGAAAAGAATACAATATCATTATGAGATAGATGGTGTGAAGTTAAAGAAATCAAAAGAAGTTGATTTGGGAGTAACAGTTACTGAAAATTTGACTCCGGACAGACACATTGATAAAATTACTGGAGAGATGATGAATTTGTTGAAAAGAGTAAGAATGGCATTCTCATATTTGGATGAAGGAATGATAAAGGTTGTTGATTTCCACAATAAGACCAAGATTGGAACATGTGGCAGTGGTGTGGTCTCCTCATACAAAGAGGAATATTATAAAATTGGAAAGAATACAAAGAGCAGTCACTAAGATGATTCCAGAGTTGAGTAAGTTGACCTATGAAAAGAGATTAAGAATGCTGGAAATTCCTACCCTTGAAAAGAGAAGAGAAGAGAGAGAGAGGGGATTTAATGAACAGCTATAGAATGATAAATGGTATAGAAAGTGTGGACAAAGAATTTTTTATAAATTTAGACACAGAGTACAAGGGGATACAGTAAGAAGTTGAAGAAAGTTAACTGTAGAAGATATGATGAGTGAGGAAATATAGATTTCCTCACAGAAGTGTGAACAAATGGAACGAACTCAGTGAAGATGTCGTCAATGCCAAAATTGTCCATGCTTTTAAGACCAAACTGAATAGATATAGAGATGGGATACTATGAGATTACTCCCCTCCCATAAACCACAACTAGGTAAATACACACACTACTATTTATTTTCAAAAACTTCATGATGAAAAATTTTTCCTCAAAACATCCTTGTAAAATAGGGGTGTGTCTTATTCAGAGGTGTACCTAATATGCTAGCAAATACAGTAGATAGATGGATAGGTGTGATATTATGATTATTAAAAATTCAGGTAATTTGAAATGGTGGTGAAAATCACTTCAGATTGACTTTAGAATCTTTACTGCGCTCATTCAGGGATGATCAGCAACCTCTTCAACCGAGACGAGCAGAGTGAGATTGTGAGTGAGCTGATCCCTGTCATGAAGCGGGAACACCCACGCCGACCACCAACCCCAGAGAATGTGATGGACTTCTTCCTCACACGCACCCGCCAGAACCTGCATGTGGTTCTCTGCTTCTCACCTGTCAGTACTGAGGCTTGGAGTGTGCATACACATGGCAACATTTATTCATATATTCAGAAATTAAAACAGAAGTTTGATATAATATTATTCACTTCCAGTAGACAGCAGTTAATCTAGTTTGCTA
This sequence comes from Scylla paramamosain, assembly GCF_035594125.1. Lineage (NCBI taxonomy): Eukaryota > Metazoa > Arthropoda > Malacostraca > Decapoda > Portunidae > Scylla > Scylla paramamosain. The sequence continues at coordinate 15,704,323 of NC_087151.1, forward strand.
GTGACGGGTCTGTCCTTCCATAGGTTGGGGAAAAATTCCGCACCCGTGCCATGAAGTTTCCAGGCCTGATCAGTGGATGCACCATAGACTGGTTCCAGCCGTGGCCCAAGGAGGCACTGGTGGCTGTGGCTCAACACTTCTTGGAAGACTACAAGATCATTAGCACTGCAGAGGTGAAGACCAGCTTAGTGAAAGGCATGGGGACCATTCATGATCATGTGGCACAACTTTGCAGCGACTATTTCCAGAGGTAAGTTTTATGTATGCTTGCTGTTGATGAAGTTAGTTACCTTCCAATTTATTGCCTATGATTCACTACACTCCCACCTTTTCTTCACCTTTTAGGTACAGACGGGCAGCCCATGTCACTCCCAAGTCCTTCCTCTCATTCATCAGCATCTACAAGAAAATCTATAATGAAAAGCGTGAAGAAATAGGAGAATCTGCCACCAGGATGACCTCAGGCTTGGATAAATTGCAGGAGGCTTCTGTGGCAGTGGAGCGGATGAGGGAAGAACTCTCCGTCATGGAAGCAGAGCTGGCAATTGCCTCTGAGAAAGCACATAAGGTGGGTAAGAATTTGCTATCCTGTGGTATGACTTGCAGACCAGTATCCTACTTTTCTGACATCTGTATTTGGACACTATCTAAACGTACAGATGTAGCAGAATTTTTAGACATCTTTAATGGTGTTATATTTATATGCTTAGCTATAATTGCAATCATCTGACAACCATGGTTTCAAATTACAGAATTTTAAATATCTACAGGATAGCCCTCTTTTTTTCATGTTCAAGATCATTGTTTGTGTGTGTGTTATGATAATATGTAACATTTACTATTACTATGTATGTATAGGATTTTGTTTCACACATGTTGGGTTCACTTCTAGAAAAGGTTTCATATGGTTCAATAGGTTTCTGAATAAAGGTTTAGGATTTTTCTGATGTGTTGTTTCAAAGGTAACAGAGGCATCTCAGTTACCTGCACAGTCAGTTACCTGCACATTCACGAGCCCTCTTCACCTGTAAATACTTACCTGTAAGCAATACTTGTAAGGTCCTGTTAATCAGCACGCAATGCTGTACACTCTGTTTACACCATTTAAAATCCCTGAAGTACTGCAAATGTTTTATTTTATATAGAAGAACACAACAATGTATGTATATGTGTGTGTGTGTGTGTGGGCATGCTTCTAATATGTTTGTTGTTCTGTTGGCAGTGATGGCAACATGTTCGCTGAAGGAGGGAGCCAATCTTGCTCATTATCTTTTCCTAGTTTTTCAGAGTTTAAATGTAAAATGAAATACTTGTAGATATGCATATGGAATTTTTCCCTATTTGTGTAAGAAAATGATAGTCCTGGCATATTTCTAAGATGGTAGAAGATATACATAGATTTTTAACATTGAGGGATGTTTCAGTTACCTAATCTCCCATTGATGTTAAGGGATGACTGCAGATAATGTTAAGATGAGTGTGAAAACAGGAGAGGAAAGTAAGGCACATGTGATTTTCAGATACTGGAAGAGGTGACCCGACGTGCTGAGGAGGCTGAGACCATCAAGGAAGGTGTGGAGAAGGTGCGGGACAAGGCCCAGGCACTTGTCAATGACATTGCAAAGGACAAGTCCCTGGCAGAGGAAAAACTAGAAGCTGCTCGACCTGCACTGGAAGAGGCTGAGGCTGCTCTCAACACCATAAAGCCAGCTCACATAGGTAGTTGCTCTCTTGGTTGCATCATAAGGATTATTTGTGTTGGTGATGGATCATCAGCTGATCATTTTCTTACAGTCATAGACATCCAACCCTTCAGGAGGTAAACATTTCACGCAGGGAAGCCACAAAATGCTTGACTTCTGATCTTTCTAAAATTTCTGATTGGGGCAGAGCAAACTTGGTATTGTTCAGTGCCTCAAAAACTCAATTCCTCCATCTGTCATCTCGACATAACCTTTCAGACAACTATCCCCTCTTCTTCAATGACACTCAACAGTCCCCCTCTTCTACACTGAACATCCTCGGTCTGTCCTTTACTTATAATCTTAACTGGAAACTTCACATCTCATCTCTAGCTAAAACAGCTTCTATGAAGTTAGGTGTTCTGAGACGTCTCCGCCAGTTTTTCTCACCCCCCCAGCTACTAACTCTGTACATGGGCCTTATCCGTCCATGTATGGAGTATGCTTCACATGTCTGGGGGGGGTTCCACTCATACTGCTCTTCTAGACAGGATGGAATCAAAAGTTTTTCGTCTCATCAACTCCTCTCCTCTAACTGACTGTCTTCAACCTCTCTCTCACCGCTGCAATGTTGCATCTCTAGCTGTCTTCTACTGCTGTTTTCATGCTAACTGCTCTTATGATCTTGCTATTGCATGCCTCCCCTCCTCCCGCAGCCTCGCTGCACAAGACTTTCTTCTTTCTCTCAACCCTATTCTGTCCACCTCTCTAATGCAAGAGTTAACCAGCACTCTCATTCATTCATCCCTTTCTCTGGTAAACTCTGGAACTCCCTGCCTGCTTTTGTATTTCCACCTTCCTATGACTTGAATTCCTTCAAGAGGGAGGTTTCAAGACACTTATCCATCAATTTTTGACTACTGCTTTGACCCTTTTATGGGACTGGCATTTCAGTGGGCTTTTTTTTTTTTTATTGGATTTTTGTTGCCCTTGGCCATTGTCCCTTCTACATAAAAAAAAATATAAGATATCTGCTTACTATGTCCAGTTTTTCCACCTGGAAAATTATTTCATTATTTTGCACCATGCTTCTCAGAAAGTTTTAGACACTGAGGCTGTCATATTTTTCATCTGTCTTTGATATTATAGAATTAGAAACTAATATTTGCAAGAGATAGACTTTTACTTTGTCAGTTTATTGTGTAATCAAATGAGGAAAAGTGCCTTAATTTCTGCTATCTTCAAAGTTATCTGCATTTGAATCATAATAGCTTGTGACCATTGTGGAGAGTGAAACCCCAAAACCTGTGAACTTTTGAACCAGAAAGTTGACTTTAGGAGTATCAGCACCCCTGAACAGTTTGCACTGTTAAACCCAGCACTAAGGACATCCTTTACCTACTCCCCTCAATCATTATTTTTTAAATGCTAATTTCAAAATATGGAGTTCAACTTGCAATGGTTTGGTTTCAACTTTCAGCCACCATTCGTAAGCTGGGCCGGCCACCACATCTCATCATGCGCATCATGGACTGTGTGCTGCTGCTCTTCCAAAGACACCTGCAGCCAGTGAAACCTGATCCCATTGCTGCCTGCCCCAAGCCCTCCTGGTCTGACAGCCTAAAGGTAGGAGTCAACAACTAGTGGATAAAGGGAAGGGAAGGGAAGAACATTTAAACATGGTAAATTTGTTTATCATAATACACAGAACAGATATTTGGAATGATCTCCTTTTAATTCCCTCAGATGATGGCCAGCACAACCTTCCTTCTGTCACTGCAAAACTTCCCCAAGGACACAATCAATGATGAGGTTGTGGAGCTGCTGGAGCCGTACTTTGACATGGAGGACTATGACATGGACACAGCCAAGCGAGTATGTGGAGATGTGGCCGGCCTTCTCTCTTGGACACGGGCCATGGCTGTCTTCTTTGGTGTCAACAAGGAAGTCCTGCCACTCAAGGTAATGGTGACAAAATACATTGTGTTTTTATTTTCCAATTTTACATTTTTTTAAACTACCACATGAGGGCAGGAGTTCATGTCTCATTCAGAATACATGATATTAATAAGTTAAGTTCCACAAAAACATGAATGAATGGTTAGCTATCCTATCAGGAAGCCTGATGAGTCAAAAGGTTTGCAGTTAGTTATGCTTTATTTTCTTATTCTTTGTCATATTCAAGAGTCAAAGCTGCCTCTAGATGTTTGCAAATGGTAAAATAAACAAGTTTGAGATAGGCATTCAAACAGTGAGATATATAGGAAATGTAACAATTAAAAATCACCTTTGGAACACAGAGATGTTTATTGTTGATCTTTTGTCTCCCAGTCCAATCTAGCACTTCAGGAGGCCCGGCTGCGGTTGGCCATGGGGGACCTGGAGCAGGCACAGGCTGAGCTAGATGACAAGCAGAGGGAGCTGGATGTGGTGCGTGGGCAGTACCAAGCAGCATTAGCGGAGAAACAGAAGCTCATCGATGCTGCTAATGTGTGCCGCAGGAAGATGCAAGCAGCAGCCACCCTCATTAACGGACTGGCAGGAGAGAAGGTGCGCTGGACCAAACAGAGCAAGTCCCTGAGACAACAACTTGGCAGGTGAATCCCACTCACTCTTCTTTGTAAGTCCTCAACACTCAGTAAACACAAGTGAACTCTTGCTTATTAATATGCAACATGTAAAATAAGGCAGCACACAGGAAATCAGCAATGTGTGGTGTAGGCAATGTGTGATTAAGTATGTTTAAAGTTGGAGATGAGGATGAATCTTTCTCTCTGTCATGTTAAATTGTAGAATATGCATGACTGATAATATTTTCAGTCTTAAAAATTTGTGTTTTTTTTTCATTTACACTTTGGACAAGCACAAGACAAGTGGTTCTCTATGAGAAATGAAATATTATTATTATTATTATTATTATTATTATTATTATTATTATTATTATTATTATAATTATTATTATTATTAACATTATTATTGTTATTATTTTGGGAGATAATAAAAAATAACAAACCATCTCAATATACTAAAAGACACTTTCCATAGGTTGGTAGGAGACGTGCTGCTCACCACTGCTTTCCTGTCCTACGCGGGCCCCTTCAACCAGGAGTACCGCACTAAGATGATTAAGATGTGGCGCTCCCTCTTCCACTCCCGCAGCATCCCCTACACCACTGACCTGGACATCACTAACTGGCTCATTGACAATGCCACAGTATGCACCTCACCACAGTTCTGATCTGTTTACTAGGCAGTACATTCTCTCCTTGTTTGGTGTCTGCCAGGACCAGAGTGCTATAGCCATGACTAGTTTCATTATGTCCTTAGTGGTGTAATTGTTCAGTGCTAAAAATAAGTTTAGTTTGTGTGATATGCACTTATTTATTTCTCATTCATTTATTGATTTGTTTATTTACTTATATGTTTATGTCTACTTATCTATTTCTTTAGTTATTTGTTTATTTTTTGTTTATTTTCACTTTTTTATTTATTTAGTTTTGCTTATGTATTTTCTCCTTTTTGCTTTAACACATTATTTGAAACTTATGACAAGATTTGTCCCATTTTTAGAATGTGTGTGTGTGTGTGTGTGTGTGTGTGTGTGTGGGTGCATGCATGTGTGTGTTTCTTATTGTGCTGTCTTTCCTAATGCCAGGTCTCAGAGTGGAACCTTCAAGGGCTTCCAAATGATGAGCTCAGCATTCAGAATGGTCTCATAGTGAGCAAGGCATCATGCTACCCTCTCCTGATTGATCCACAAGGACAAGGCAAGATATGGATCAAGAACAGGGAGGCAATGAATGAGCTGCAGGTGAAATTTACTACCCCATACAAGTTGATTATTTATGACTGCAGGAGTAACAATTGTATATCCTAATTCTTGTATAAGTAGGGAATATACATAAGTTTTGGAGAACAGAAACCAGCCACTCCTCTTCCAGTGGTGTAGGAGTCATTCAAGCCTTCTTTAGTAATTCATAATGGACATAACTTTTTTACCTCATTTACTTTTATATATGTATAAGGTCATTAGTCTTAGCACCATTACTTTTCCTTTTGTGTTCTTGGACTAGTGTGGATGATTACAACTAACATACAGAGGTTCAGTATAAAATTAACTTTGTGCACTCATGCAGAATTTAACTGGCTATGCTGGAAATAAAGTCCTAGCATAGAAGTTCAAAACAGGTAAGAGATGAATCATGTTTCAGATCACTTCTCTGAATCATAAGTACTTCCGGACTCATCTGGAAGACTCACTTTCTTTGGGTCGGCCACTGCTCATTGAAGATGTGGAGGAAGAGTTGGATCCTGTCCTTGACAATCTTCTGGATAGGAACTTTATTAAGTCTGGCTCCATCTTAAAGGTGAGAAATAACACCTGAAAACAGCAGCAGGTGCCTTAGGTGTATACCAACAGATTAAACAGATAAGGTGAAATCTACAGCTTATTTTACTTATATCATGAGAACATATAAGTGATGGATGAAGGGAACCATCATTTTTGTTGTGAAAACATACAATTTGCTTTGCATTCTTTATGACATGATATGTAATGCCTGCAGGTGGTTGTGGGAGACAAGGAGTGTGATGTCATGCCTGGCTTCATGCTATACATCACCACAAAATTACCCAATCCTGCCTACACCCCAGAGGTCTCAGCCAAGACTGCCATTATTGATTTTACTGTTACAGTGCATGGCCTGGAGGACCAACTGTTAGGTAAGCATAAACAATCCTCATAAATGCTCTTTTGGTTGCATATTTTGTTACAAATTTTGCCACATATTGTTGGCCTTCAGGTAACAAATCCATTGTTTTGATTGGAGATGCTCTTATCATCATTATGAATTCAAGAAAAACAGTAGATCAACTTAGTAATACTATTTTAGATCCAAAGAGCTTAGCAGTGTGTTAGATACAGGGAGTGATGAGTGGTGACTGAATTACAGGTCGGGTCATCCGGACAGAGAAGAGTGACCTAGAAAGTGAGCGTGTGGCACTCATTGAGGAAGTCATGGACAACAAGCGAAGGATGAAGGAGCTGGAGGATAACCTTCTTTTCCGCCTTACATCAGTACAGGTCAGTGAAGAGACAAGATGACTATCTACTGTGCCATAAAGAAATTTGTTAATAATTACCTGTATATATAGTAAAACCTCATTATCTCATGATAACTGGTTCCCAATCCTAAAATGACTTGTATTTTCATGCATTTTATAATACATAAAAGAAAAAAATTTTCAGCTAATAGAGAAAATATAAATCAATATGTGGAATCTGAGCACATTTTAGTACTGCAGGGAGTATTCAAGCATAGAGATCTTCAGTAAGATGAAGAGATTTCTTGGTAATTTTTTCTTAACATTCTTCTAATCTAATGCAATATTGAACATACTCTTAACTACAAAGTTCTCATGTAGTGACAGGACAGTCAAGGTTGATCAAAATCTCCTATGGTTGGGGAGGGAATAGTGTATATGAGTGGAGGATATCTTTGTTACAGGGTTCACTGGTGGATGATGAGGACCTGATCATGGTGCTGCATGACACCAAATCCACTGCCCAGGATGTGAGTACCAAGCTGCACATCGCCTCAGAGACAGAACGCAAGATTAATGGTGCTCGTGAAGAGTACCGACCAGTGGCCACCCGAGGCTCCATCCTCTACTTCCTCATCACAGACATGGCAGTGGTCTCCTGCATGTATCAGACGTCCCTCCGCCAGTTCCTCATTCTCTTTGACATGTCCATGAATAAGTAAGTCAAGTGCATTCATGTAAATTGTTTAAATAATCATTAATTTTCTAGTTAATTTCTAAATGAAGGAAATTTTACTCAGTTTTGAGTTACATCTTCCTAAAGCTTTCTGGCCTGACAGGAGTTGGCCTTTCATTAGATAAATAATCCTTCTCAGTATCTATTTATGGCATTGGCAGTTACAGTAGCAGCTCATTGCACTTGCACTGCCAGACACATGATATCTGTTCCAGTTTGCATTAACATAAACACAGTGGAAGGTCTGTGTCATTGAAATAGCCTGAGATACATCACTCTGGAGAAGTACCTAAAATTTCAAAGAAAAGTTCTAGACTAGTACTAATGCTTCAATACTAAATCTCCTTATAGGACTGAATTACTTTTGCTGACACTAGTTACATCAAGGCACACATAAACTTTTGGCATAACTTTACAAAGAAGGCCACACACAAATGTGTCCATTCAAGTTGTCATATTCTAAGGATGTTTGATGGCATTACAGAGCCGACCGCAGTAACAACCCCAAGATAAGGATTGGCAACATCATCCGCTTCCTCACCCTGACAGTGTGGAGGAATGCCTGTCGTGGCTTCTATGAGCGCCACAAATTCCTCTTCACTCTCCTACTGGCCATGAAGGTGGATCTCCAGTGTGGCCACATCTCTCATGAGGAGTTCATGAAGTTTATTAAAGTATGTACAAACCATATTCTGTTTTTCTTTCTATTTACCAACCTTGAGACTGATTAGTTACAAATCATAGTGGAAGATCCTTTATTCAACTTTGCTAAAACTAAATAAAATTGATTGTATGGAAAATTTATTAAATCTCATGACTGCAGCAAATTTCAAATCCCTATTGATTCATAAACCATTCCTTTTGGTATACTGTTAAGATTGATATACTCATAAGATCGCAAACAGAAACTATTTCTCTTTTTCTTTTCAGAATCTAAATTGACATACTCAAGATTGCAATAGAAACTATTTCTCTTTTTTTTCAGATTTTCAATTGACATTTTTCTCTCACATGGTGTCTAATAAGTCATTCCCTTTCAAGATATTAATATCAAGATCGGTTAGATGATAAAAATTATCTTACCCCTTTTGGAAGTTCTTTACCATCTACTTTTAAGGATTAAAATTACTCTCTCTCTCTCTCTCTCTCTCTCTCTCTCTCTCTCTCTCTCTCTCTCTCTCTCTCTCTCTCTCTCTCTCTCTCTCTCTCTCTCTCTCTCTCTCTCTCTCTCTCTCTCTCTCTCTCTCCTTTGTTTGTTTGTGATCTCTCAAAGAGAAAACAAGTAACATTTTTTTTCCTTCTCTGTATTTGCTCAGGGTGGTGCTTCTCTGGACCTGAAGGCAGTGCAGCCCAAGCCCTTCCGTTGGGTTCTGGACATCACGTGGCTTAACCTGGTGGAGCTGAGCAAACTTTCGCAGTTCAGCAACATCCTTGACCAGATCACTGAAAATGAGAAGGACTGGCGCCTCTGGTTTGAGAAAGACAAACCAGAGGAGGTGTGTATATAAATCTTATTACCACCTATATTTAAGTTCCACCATCCAAATTGTCACTGTTATCCTATATGATCTACTATATTTAGCCTGGTGTGAAGCTGAAAGTTAAGACAGCGACCCCATATGAACATGGGAGCAGAAGATTTATGAAAATGAGGCAATTAGCATGTAAAATTCAATTACAGATATTGTCTAAGAATTTCTCAGGGAGACACTTTTTCACTTTTCTTCCTCCTCACCTACAGGAGGAGCTGCCATGTGGGTATTCACGTTCTCTGGACATGTTCCGTCAGCTGTTGCTCATCCGGTCATGGTGTCCAGACCGTACCCTCTCACAGGCTCGGCGTTACATTCGGAGTCAGTACTCTAGTGTTGGAAAGAGATTATATTTTCAGTTCTCAGCATGATTTGTTCCCTTGCTCATTCTGGAAAATCACTGCAGTTTTGCTGGTTATATCCCCACTTATAATTTTCTAACTGTGTAATTCCTTCTGGCAAGTAAATGAGCATCTTCTGATATTTACATTTCATGAACTGATTGCACTACAATGTCTTTAATAGGAGCTTTAACCTGAGGGTTTATTGCAGGTGCATTGGGGGAGCAGTATGCAGACAGTGTTATCCTAGACCTAGAGGCAACGTGGGAAGAGTCAGACAACCGCACGCCTCTCATTTGCTTCCTCTCTCAAGGATCAGACCCATCAGGACAGATTGAAATTCTGTCCAAAGCCAAGGAAATTGGTAAGAACCTCTTGTGAGTGTTTGGGATGGGTAGCTTTATGATGCAGTCAAGTGTGGACATGTAGAAATTGGGACCTGAGGATATTTTAAGTCAGGGAACTTCATTAAATTCAATATAAATCAACCACTGGTTGATTAAATGCTCTGCTGTTTTCTTAGTAACAAGAGTTTAGCTCAGATTCATAAGAGTGAAAAAAGACTCCCAGTTTTTCCCTTCTTTATATCTTAGTGATATTTGGTAATTGTTATGTTTATTTATGTTGTTGTCACTTGCTACATTTGCTCTTCAGAGATCAGGTTTATATCCATGGGTCAGGGGCAGGAAGCCCATGCTCGGCGCCTGTTGACTGAGGCCATGGCTGCTGGCAAGTGGTTGTTGCTGCAAAACTGCCATCTTAGCTTGGAATTCTGCCAGGAAATACTGGACACAGTAACAGAGTCCAGTAATGTCCACAAATGTTTCCGTCTTTGGCTCACCACAGAGGTCCACACTGCCTTCCCCATTGGTCTCCTGCAGGTGATGTATATAGTGGCATTAGATTATACATTGAAAGTAGACATTAAGAAAGGTGTGCTATAATAGAGATCCAGCATGAATGTCAAGTAATCCAAATATCCTCTTGATCTTAAATTAAATAACTGAAATTTGAAATACATGAAGTTACAAAAAAAGTTGAAATCTTATTTTTGTTTTATTCCATTAATATGTCTACAGTTATTTTGATAATACATGAGATTGATTATATTTTTAACTGGTATTTGTAATCTATATTAGGTGAATAAGAGTCTTTTTTTTTTTTTTTTATCCTTTTAGTATGTATTCTTTATCTTGACAGATTTCCATTAAGTTCACCAACGAACCTCCACAAGGGATCCGTGCCAGTCTCAAGAGGACATATGTTGATGTGTCACAGGTGGGTGCACACTATCTCACAACCTAAAGTTGAATTATAATTCATGTTGAAATTTAGAACTTGATGCTCCACAGTTGACATCTTCTTGTGTGCATTTTTGTGATAAGTGACGACATTGCCTAAGATCACTACCTTATCTCCACAGGACCTTCTGGACTACTCCAATGCTCACCAGTGGCCACGACTTCTCTATGCTACTGCCTTTCTGCACACAGTGGTGCTGGAGCGTAGGAAGTATGGAGCACTCGGATGGAATGTTCCTTATGAGTTCAACCAGGCAGATTTCCAGGCATCAGTCCAGTTTATCCAGAATCACCTGGATGACATGGACCCTAAAAAGGTCAATCAAAATTCATGTTTTTGAATGTAGACACACTTGGTTCATATCCATTCACTTCTCATGGAGTCACTTCTCATGGAGGTTCAGTAATTGCACATGAGAGTTCTTATGTGGCCTGTATCACATCTTTACAGGGTGTGTCATGGGTGACAATCTGCTACATGCTGGGGGAGATACAGTATGGTGGCCGTGTGACAGAGGACTTTGACAAGCGCCTTCTTCTGACCTTCCTTCATGTGTGGTTCAATGAGCGTCTTCTCACATCAGACTTCAGGTGAATGGAACAAGCATGACAGATAACTTTAAGAACACACTAAAAAATATTCCTTTATATTTATTTATTTTTTTTTTATGTAGGCATGGCACCAGCCAAGGGCAACAAAATTGCAATAAAAAAAAGGCCCACTGAGGTGCCAGTCCCCAAACAGAGTTGAAAGCGGTAGTCAAAAATTGAAGGATAAGTGTCTTGAAACCTTCCTCTTGAAAGAGTTCAAGTCATAGGAAGCTGGAAATACAGAAGCAGACAAGGAGTTCCTTACATGTTAAGTGTCTTGAAACCTCCCTCTTGAAGGAGTTCAAGTCATACGAAGTTGGAGATACAGAAGCAGGCTGGGAGTTCCTTACACAATAAGTATCTTGAAACCTCCCTCTTGAAAGAGTTCAAGTCATAGGAAGTTGGAAATACAGAAGCAGGCAGGGAGTTCCAGAGTTTACCAGAGAAAGGGACAAATGATTTAAAATACTGGTTAACTCTTGCATTAGAGAGATGGACAGAATAGGGGTGAGAGAAAGAAGAAAGGTCTTGTGCAGTGAGAACTCAGGAGAAGGGGAGGCATGCAGTTAGCAAGATCAAAAGAGCAGTTGGCATGAAAATAGCAGTAGAAGATAGCAAGAGTCAACAGTGCAGCAATGAGAAAGAGGCTGAAGACAGTCAGTTAGAGAAGAGGAGTTGATAAGATGAAAAGCTTTTGATTTCATCTTGTCTAAAAGAGCGGTATGAGTGAAACCTCCCCTCCCCCCATACATATGAACCATACTTCATACATAGATGGATAAGGCCCCTGTACAGAGCAGCTGAAAGGGTGAGAAAAACTGGTAGAGATGTCTCAGAATACCTAACTTCATAGAAGCTGTTTTAGCTAGAGATGAAATGTGAAGTTTCCAGTTTAGATTATAAGTAAAGGACAGACTGAGGATGTTCATTGTAGAAGACGGGGACAGTTGAGTGTCATTGAAGAAGAGTGGATAATTGTCTGGAAGGCTGTGTCGAGTCGATAGATGGAGGAATGGAGTTTTGAGGCATTGACAATACTAAGTTTCCTCTGCCCCAGTTAGAAATTTTAGAGAGATCAAAAGTAAGGCATTCTATGGCTTCATTGCATGAAGTGTTTACTTCCTGAAGGGTTGGGTGTCTATGAAAAGACATGGAAAAGTTTAGGGTGGTATCATCAGCATAGGAGTGGATAGGACAAGAAGTTTGGTTTAGAATATCATTGATGAATAATAGGAAGAGAGTGGGTGACAGGACAGAACCCTGAGGAACACCACTATTAATAAATTTAGAAGAACAGTGACCACCAACCACAGCAGCAATAGAACGATCAGAAAGGAAACTTGAGATGAAGTTATAGAAAAGGATAGAAGCCATAAGAGGGTAGTTTGGAAATCAAAGCTTTGTGCCAGACTCTATCATAATCTTTTGATATGTCTAAGGCAGGGGTTCCTAACCTTTTTGTTCCTCTATAACCCTTGGACATTTTTATAGGTTCCCATTTACCCATAAATAAATTAATAATAAAAAAGACGAAATTGTAATATTTTGATATTATTTTATTATGAAATTTGTATGTGAAGATTGCATGGGAATCTTAAAGGTAACAACACCAATAAAGTAAATTCAAGTAATTTACAATATTTCCTAATCCAGCACATGCATATCTTTCTTATAATTATCCATAATGATCATTACACCCCGTATCCGATCCTTTCAGGCACAGTACAGATTGTGGCTATAGTTAGTGGCCATAATAATGAAAACCAAATGGTATTCACCCTGTTCTTGATATAATTTAGATGAAAGCTTTGCTTACTAAAATGAGGAAATTGTAAAAAAACACAATATTGTGTAGTCTGACTGCAGATTACAGCACTACGTATTGCACAGTAGTGGTTATTCTCTGAAGCCCAATGTACCCCCTGAAAAGTGCAAATGTACCACTCGGGGTACATGTACCCCAGGTTGGGAACCCCTGGTCTAAGGCAACAGCAAAAGTTTCACCAAAATCTCTAAAAGAGGATGACCAAGACTCAGTAAGGAAAGCCAGAAGATCACCAGTAGAGGGGCCTTGACCCGTACAGAGTTAGCAGCTGAGGGGTGAGAAAAATTGGTGGAGACGACTCAGAATGCCTAACTTCATAGAAGCTGTTTTAGCTAGAGATGAGATGTGAAGTTTCTAGTTTAGATTATAAGTAAAGGACAGACTGAGGATGTTCACTGTAGAAGAGGGGGACAGTTGAGTGTCACTGAAGAAGAGGGGAGAGTTGTCTGGAAGGTCGTGTTGAATTGATAGATGGAGGAATTGAGTTTTCAAGCATTGAACAATACTAAGATCTGAGAGATCTGAAGTTAGGGATTCTGTGGCTTCTTTGCGTGAACTGTTTACTTCCTGAAGGGAAGGTTACTTCCTGAAGACATCTCTCCTTTTTGGGGTGGTGAGGAGAGATTGGAGTGATAGAACAAGATACAGATATGAGATTGTGATCGGAGGAGCCCAATATTGAGAAGACAGGGTAACAACATAAGCAGAAAGATTAGAGGTTAGGAAAAGGTCAAGAATGTTGGGTGTATCTCCAAGTACAGTCAGGAATATGAGTAGGGTGTTGCACCAGTTGCTCTAGGTTGTGGAGGATACCAAAGTTAAAGGCTAGTTCACCAGGATGGTCAGTGAAGGGAGAGGAAAGCCAAAGCTGGTGGCGAACATTGAGGTCTCCAAGAATGGAGATCACCACAAAAAGGGGATAAAGTCAAAATGTGCTCCACTGGAAGTTAAGGCCCGGCTCACCCTCTGACACAAAAAAAAATAATAATAAAAAAAGTATAAAGTCTTTCAACTTAAAACTTTCAGGGTATAATGTGTATCTGATTATCGACTTTATGTGAGCAGGAGAATGTGATATGTCATGCCGGCTGATCGTATAATGTCATAACGTTTTTTTACATCAAAGCTTTTTCTGGTGTTATTTTTTTGTCATAGAGATACCTGCTTCTACATGGAAATACTCAAATAGTATACAAAGAGCGTGTAAGTTTGCTTTTTTTTTTTAATTCCCAATACATACTGAGCTATTGATGCCGTAATAAGCACGTTTTGCGCAACGTCGCGACGATCGCGATTTTTCGTCGATAATTTTTTTTTACTCTCAAGTTTTTCACTTTATCGAAAAAAAAAAAAAACTTACACGATGAAGGGACAACCAATATGTATCAACATGAAAAGTTACAGGAAGTTTCAACCATTTTTAAATGTTTGATAATTTTTTGAAAGTCAACATTTTTAGTTTCGAGATACAGGCATTTAAAGATTTCAGTACAATGTAACTTAACTATTTATTTCATGATTGGCTTTATTTTCACATGCAAAGCTCTTTCACTCATATTGATAATATGCACAACAAATCAATGTATAATTATAATATAAAAAAAAATATATAAATAAAAAAATAAAAACACTACCGACTTACCCTGGTGTCGTGTCCAGGTGCCTTGTTCTTCATCTTCTTTCACTTTTACCAGCAAAATGCCTCACTGCTGGGGTGTCTTCACATTCCCAAGTCCTTAGAGAGAGGTTTTGTTTTACCAGCAATGAGCAACTTCCCTCTCCTCAATGGCAATGTTCACCAAACAGGTGTAGTGTACGTACTACACATCTATCGCCCCAATCCCAGGGCTGTATGTTTCACCTTCGGCTGCTTTCTTCTCCTCTTCCTCCTGCACTTTCCTTATTTTCCTTTCTTTTATCTCCTTCTTAGTTTCTGTTAGTGATCCAGCTAATCTCTTCCTATCCATCCTCTTCCTTATCTCCACAGCCTCCATCCCGCTTTCTCCCACTGCCATCCCTACAGCTGCAGATCCCAGGTTGAAGCTGACTACTCCTCTTCTTCTTAGTTAGTGGCATGATGTTTATATGCGAATGTTAGAAGGGGACTAACAATAAACAAGCCAGCTAATGTAGCACAAATGCTTTTATTAGCAAGGTGAACCACAGCGAGCAGCACATAACATTCGCTGATTGTAACTTTGAGGTGACTAAGTCACTCATTGAGGGGAAACAGCGAGAGGCGCACCATGCTGGTCTTGCCATACATATGTCTAGAATTACTCACACAGAAACACGGAAGAAAACGAGGAAAAATTAGCTTTATTTACAGCGAAACAAGGCCCATACTCGCGTGCGCCCTTTAAATGGTTACGCCCCTCAGGCCTTTAAACTACCACGTGGGGCGCGTAAAAATTTTTCCAGCCATTTAAATATATATTTAAATATATATTTAAATTTGCCCACATACATGTACACCTCAAATCCGCTATGATCTCAATTTTGAATTTTTTTATATTTTTTTTAATATTTCAGAGGGTGAGCCGGGCCTTAAGTAATCAAAGAATTTCTTATAATCAGAGGAGTTAGATGAGAGGTATACAGCACAGATAAATTTAGTTTGAGAGTGACTCTGTAGTTGTAGCCAGATGGTGGAAAACTCAGAAGATTCAAGAGTATGGGCATGAGAGCAGGTTAAGTTGTTGCACACAGACGCATCATCCAGCTTTGGATTGAAAATGAGGATAGAGAAAGTAGGCTACTGTCAGTTGCCTTAGACACCTGTATTTCAGTGAGAAAAAGAAGATGAGGTTTAGTAGAGGAGAGGTGGTGTTCTACAGATTGAAAATTAGATGTAAGACTGCAAATATTGCAGAAGTTAATGAAGAAAAAGTTGAGGGGTTCTCAAGACACTTATGGTTGATTCCAGAAGAGCAGTCTGAACTGGGGACATTTGTGGTCTCCCCAGATGGGGACTCTGAGACTGGTGTAGGAGTCACTATATTGATTTTGAATTATGAGCGAAGGGTGTGTGTGGAATTAGGTACATGTAGTTATATGTGAAGGAAGGAATTTAATGTTAATTCACCAGCCTTCTTGTCCTATCCACTCCTACACTGATGATACCACCCTGCACTTTTCCACATCTTTTCATAGATGTCCAATCCTTCAGGAAGTCAACAATTCACCCAGAGAAGCCACAGAACACCAGACTTCTGATCTCTCTAAAATTTCTGATTAGGGTAGAGCAAACTTAGTATTGTTCAGTGCCTCAAAACTCAGTTCCTCCACCTATCAACTCAACACAACCTTCCAGACAACTATCCCCTCTTCTTCAATGACACTCAACTGTCCCCCTCTTCTACAGTGAACATCCTCAGTCTTTCCTTTACTTGTAATCTTAACTGGAAACTTCACGACTCATCTCTGGCTAAAACAGCTTCTATGGATTTAGGCATTCTAATATATCTCCATCAGTTTTCCTAACCCCCACCATTTGATAACTCTGTATAGGGGCCTTATCCATCCATGTATGGAGTATGCTTCACATGTATAGGAGGTTCCACTCATATTGATCTTCTAGACAGGGTGGAATTAAAAGCTTTTCATCTCATCAACCCCTCTCCTCTAACTGTCTTCAGCCTTTCTCATCACCACAGTGTTGCATCTCTTGCTATCTTTTACCACTATTTTCATCCCAACTGTTCTTCTGATCTTGCTAACTGCATGCCTTCCCTCTTCCTGCAGCCTCGTTGCACAAGACTTTCCTCTTTCTCTCACCCCTATTCTGTCCACCTCTCTAATGCAAGAGTTAACAAGTATTCTCAATCATTCATCCCTTTCTCTGGTAAACTCTGGAACTCTCTGCCTGGTTCTGTATTTGCACCTTCCTGTGACAAACTCTTTCAAGAGGGAGGTTTCAAGACATTTATCGTGTATTTTTGACTGACGCTTTTGACTCTGTTTGGGGACTGGCACCTCAGTGAGCCTCTTTTTTGTTGCAGTTTTTGTTGCCCTTGGCTGGTACTCTCCTACATGAAAAAAAAAAAAAAAAAAAGCTTTCATGGATCTAGAGATAGCATTTGACGGGGTTGACAGGAAAGCCCTTTAGGATTTTGTTGAAATACACATTGTGGGAGGGCAGTTACTGAAAGGAATTAAGGCTTGTGTGGTTGTGAATGGAGCGTTTGGAGAGAGTTTCTTTCTAGGTGATTGATATTTTTATGAATGGTCGATAGGAAAAAGCAAGAGCTCTTCTGTTGTCACTTCCTTGCAGGGATGCTCCCAGAAGGAGCAAGTTGTCAGAGAAATAGATAGATGCATGGATTCAGAAAATGGTCATTATGTTACAATACTTTATTCTGAAAGGAAGAATAAAGAACTTTTCACATACTGATTTTTTTAAGTAATTGGGTTAAGTCTTGATGCAGGTTTTATCAAGGCTACGGACTTCCCATGTGCAAAGGACAAGCAGAGTATATCGAATATATCAATCAGTTACCAGCAACAGACTCTCCAGAAGTGTTTGGCTTGCACCCAAATGCTGACATTACGTGAGTTCCTGTTTGTATTGTATGCAGTTTCTGTTTTGGGATGTATCTGAAGTAGAGGTTTAATATTTCACTTGTCCTCGTGGTCTGATATGAAAATAATTTTTAGTAGTAGTAATTGGTGGTTATGATGAAAGTAAAAGGATATGGTGATGATGAAGCTCATTCTCTAACCCATACATGTGGTTGGCAGGTACCAGATTAACACAGCCAAGAGCATCCTTGACACCATTCTGAGCATGCAGCCTAAGGAGGGAGGACAGCGTGGTGGGGAGACACGTGAGGCTGTGGTGTCTCATCTGGCCAATGACATGCTTGGCAAGCTTCCTCCTGATTATATCCAACATGAGGTGATGTCTCTAACTTTGACTGCTTAACTTCCAAAGTGGAACATATTCTGACTCTTCCCTTTTCCAGAGACTTCCATTCTTGGAGACTTCAGTGTTCATCACCAGCTTTGGCTTTCCTCTCCCTTTACTGATCATCCTTGTGAACTAGCCTTTAACTTTACTATCCTCCACAACCTAGAGCAATTGGTGCAACACCCTACTCATATTCCTGACTGTCTTGGAGATATGCCCAACAGTGTTGACCTTTTCCTTACCTCTAATCCTTCTGCTTATGCTATTACCCTCTCTTCTCCATTGGGCTCCTCCAATCACACTCTCATATATGTATCTTGTCCTATCACTTCAATCCCTCCTCATGATCCCCCCAAACAGAGGTGCCTCTGGCATTTTGCCTCTGCTAGTTGGGGGTACCTGAGGAGGTATTTTGCTGATTTTCCTCGGAATGACTACTGCTTCCATGTCAGAGACCTGTCTCTGTGTTCTGAGCACATAACAGAGGTGACAGTGTTTAGTATGGAGGCATACATTCCTTACTTCTCTATGACCTAAACCTTCCAAACCTTGGTTTAACACAGCCAGTTCTCATGCTATACATGATAGAGAGGTGGCATCACCAAAATCTCGTACGCTTTATATTTCTGCCCGGAACCATGCCAGGTCTGTTCTCCAACTAGCCAAAAACTCCTTCATTAATATAAAGTGTCAGAATCTTTCAAGATCTAATTCCCCTCATGACTTCTGGCACCTAGCCAAAAACATCTCCAATAACTTTGCTTCTTCTTTCCCTCCTTTATTTCAACCAGATGGCACTACTGCCATCTGAACTCTTCACTCAAACCTTTGCTAAAAACTCTATCCTGCATGATTCAGGGCTTGTTCCTCCATCTCCTCCACCCTCTGACTGCTTCATACTACCTATTAATATTTTTTGCAGTGATATTTTCCATGCCCTCACTGGCCTAAACCCTCAGAAGGCTTATGGACCTGATTGGGTCCCTCCTATTGTTCTCCAAAACTGTGCTTCTGTGCTTGCACCTTGCCTAGTCAATCTCTCTCAATTCTGTCTGTCAACATCTACCTTTCCCTCTTGTTAGAAGTTTGCCTACATTCAGCCTGTTCCTAAAAAGGGTGACTGTTTTAATCCCTCAAACTATTGTCCTATTACTTTAATTTCCTGCCTATCTAAAGTTTTTGAATCTATCCTCAACAGGAAGATTCTTAAACATCTATCACATCACAACCTTCTACCTGATCCACCAATATGGGGTTCTGTCAAGGCCACTCTACTGGTGATCTTCTGGCTTTCCTTATTTTGTCTTGGTCATCCTCTTAGAAATCTTGGTGAAACTTTTGCTGTTGCCTTAGACATATCAAAAGCTTTTGATAGAGTCTGGCACAAAGGTTTGATTTCCAAACTACCCTCCTACAGCTTCTGTTCTTCTCTCTGTAACTTCATCTCAAGTTTTCTTTCTGATTGTTCTGTTGCTGTTGTGGTTGTCAGTCACTCTTCTAAATTTATTAATAGGGGTGTTTCTCAGGGTTCTGTCCAATCACCCACTCTCTTCCTGTTATTCATCAATAATCTAAACCAAATTTCTTGTCGTATCCACTCCTACGTTGATGATACCACCCTGCACTTTTCCACGTCTTTTCATAGACATCCAACCTTCAGGAAGTAAACAGTTCATGCAGGGAAGCCACAGAATGCCTGACTTCTGATCTCTCTAAAATTTCTGATTGGGGCAGTGCAAACTTAGTATTAGTCAATGCCTCAAAAACTCAGTTCCTCCATCTATCAACTAAACACAACCTTCCAGACAACTATCCCCTCTTCTTCAATGACACAACTGTCCTCCTCTTCTACACTGAACATTCTCAGTCAGCCCTTTATTTATAATCTAAACTGGAAACTTCACATCTCATCTTCAGCTAAAACAGCTTGTATGAAGTTAGGCATTCTGAGATGTCTCTGCCAGTTTTTCTCACTCTTTCAGCTGCTCTGTACAAGGTCCTTATCCGTCCATATATGGAGTATGCTTCACATGTCTGTGGGGCTTCCACTCATACCGCTTTTCTAGACAGGGTGGAATGAAAAGCTTTTTGTCTCATCAGCTCCTCTCCTCTAGCTGACTGTTTTCATCTTTCTCATCGTCACGTCTCTTGCTATTTTTATTTTCTACCACTATTTTCATGCCAACTGCTCTTCTAATCTTGCTAACTGCATGCCTCCCCTTCTCCCACAGCCTCACTGCACAAGACTTTCTTCTTTCTTTCACCTCTATTCTGTTCACCTCTCTAATGCAAGAGTTAACCAATATTCTTAATCATTCATTCCTTTCTCTGATAAACTCTTGGAACTCTCTGCCTGTTTCTGTAATTCCACATTCCTGTGACTTGAACTCTATCAAGGAGGAGGTTTCAAGACACTTATCCTTCAATTTTTTTTACCACTTTTGATCGTATTAGGGGACTGGCATCTTGGTGGGCTTTTTTTCTTTTTTTTTTTTTTTCTCTCTCCTCTCCCTTGGCTAGTGTTCCTCCTACATAAAAAATAAATAAATAAATAAATAAATAACTTTCTCATATGTTCTCATGATGTCTCTTTTATGAGAGACATGAGACATGAGTAACAGAATTTCAGCACATTAACAATTACATATTTTGAATCAGTTTTCACAGACGGACAGAGATCTTTAGTTTCTTACTGTTCATGTCTGTTTACATTCATAGTTACCAGGGTCTCTGAGAAGAAGTGAGAAATAAGGAATATAGACTGGCAGTGCATATGATCAACATGTGTAAATTAGAAGTGATTTTGACACTCTTCTAATTGCAGATTAAAGAAGCCCTGCAGAAGATGGGTGCCATTCTGCCCATGAACATCTTCCTCAGGCAGGAACTTGACCGCATGCAAAAGGTTCTGATATTTTGAAAGAGTATCACACACTATTATCACCCTGAGGAAATATGAATAGCAAAAAATTAATTATAACTCATCAGTATTTTATTTCTATCAATATATATGCATCTACCAATTCTGACATTTACTCCTTAGAATCTCATTGTGAGGATCACACAATCTTCCATGTCCTTTCAACTATAAGGCAATAACACTCTTTGGCTTGAATGTGTGTGTTGTTGGTGCAGGTGCTAAAAGTGGTGCGTCAGAGCCTGCAAGACCTCCTTCTGGCCATTGAGGGGACCATAATCATGAGTGCCTCCCTCAAAGACATGCTGGATGCTATGTATGATGCTCGGGTGCCTGAACACTGGCGAAAGGTCAGTACAACTAAGGACAGGTGATAAAGTTAGATGACTTGTGAATGTAGTCCTTGTTTTAATGAAATTCAAGATTCTGAAACCCAAGAAGTATTTATTTATGTATAATAGGCATGACCTACTTGCAACATTATCTTTTAAAATCAGAATTGATGAGTCAAAGGCAAAGCCATTGTGAATAATATAAAAATTAAAATCACTCAAAATTGTAAATTGTTGAATGCTTTGTCTTTTTATCTGCATATTTATTCTTACTTTATAAATTCCTGCATGGCTTTTTTTTTTTTTTTTTTTTTTTTTTTTTTTTTTTTTTTTTTTTTTTTTTACTCTCCACAAGTTGACCAGCAATCTATCACCAGGTGTCATGGGAGTCCAGCACACTTGGCTTTTGGTTTACGGAGCTGCTGGAGAGAGATGCACAGTTCCGTCGCTGGTACATGTATGGGCGACCCAAGGCATTCTGGATCACTGGATTCTTCAATCCTCAGGGGTTCCTCACTGCAATGAGACAGGTCACTCATTAGGAATTATTAAAAACTATATATGACAAGGAGCCTTAATCTTCTAGTCACCTTTTGGTTTTGGCTTGCCTAAGATCAGTCATTGTGAAGTATAAAAACTATATATCACAAAGTGCCCTAATTTTCTGTCACTTTTTGGTTTTGACTCATCCAGTTTATACTCCTACTTAATTAACATCATTCTGTCAGCATTGCACTTCATGCCAGCAGGAGGTGACAAGGCAGCACAAAGGATGGTCGTTGGACTGTGTGATCCTGCAGAACCTGGTGACTCGTTTCAACAGAGAAGACATCCATGACCCTCCACCAGAAGGAGTGTACATATATGGCCTCTTCCTGGAAGGAGCATCTTGGGACCGCAAACAGGGCCGCCTCATGGAGTCCCGGCCTAAGGTGAAGTGTTTCTGACTGTGAATGTGATTTAGTTGAATGCTGAGGTCGTTTTCAAAATTTGGCTGTAGCTGCTACTGACGTCAAGAGGATGGAAAGGCCACATGCATAGTATATTCTTGATTAATCTTGGAGAGAGAGAGAGAGAGAGAGAGAATGTATGTGACTGAAAAATGTTCTCTTAACCTCTGCTATAAACTAAGATGAGCTAGGAATTAAGCTGCTTGTCACAATAAATAGAGCCAATATTTCCTGTTGCCCCTGTCTCACTGTTTGTACAGGTGTTGTAAGAGCCCATGTTAATTATCTACCTGTATGTGATTGAAAAATACTGTCTCTAAACTTCTGCTATAAACTATAAGCTAGGAAGCCTTTACTCAAAGTAAGTAAAGGACAGATATTTTCTGTCGTAGCTTGTCACTAATTGTCTGTCTTTGTGCAGGTACTGTATGAACCCATGCCTATCATCTACCTGTATGCAGTGAATACAACAAGTGGGAAGGATCCCAACCTGTATGAGTGTCCAATATACAGGAAGCCACTGCGGACAGATGCCACGTACATTGGTTCCATTGACTTGGAGACAACAGAGTATTTGCCCTCCCACTGGACACTGAGAGGAGTAGCTCTGCTCTGTGATATCAAGTAGAGCACCAACTTATCAAGAGTTATACATACTTATGGACTTTTATATGCATTGATATTTATTAATTTATTCACAATTTGAGCATTCACTATGGTCTGAAAAACTGCCAGATACACCAGCCGACTGAATTTTACAAATGAAATACGGTCAACTGAAAAAAATCTTTAAGTCATTTCTTTGTTATCAAACCAACTAATAGAATATTATGAACATATTTAGCAACCATCATCAAGCAGAGAGCAAGTAATGTGGCAAAAAGAGCTAAATATTACACATATTATCTTGGGTTTGGGATGTATCATCACCTTGGGATGAATGCTATTATTTTCCTCTCTATATAAGTTTACTTTATCCATTCAAGTTATATGATTAATATAAAACTATAAATCGTGGCACATATGATAGAAACAATCATGTTTTGATGCCAGATTTTAGCAGGACACCACTGAAAACTGTCTTTTACATCGTGTTTACCAGTGTCTTCCCTGAGTTGCTGCTTGTCTGTTTATGTTGTCTCCCAATGTCTTCCCTAAGTTGCCGCTTTCTTCTTTGGAAATACAACCCATCCTTTCACAGTTTGGTTCTTTTGTGACATGTTCATGAAATCAACCACAGCATATGTATAGACCTGGGTTTGACAACACTGCAAACTCATATCTTCCTCAGATTTTTTTTGATGTTTTGGAGAAGTCACTGTCTGATATCAGCTGGGCCTTTCGTCTTGCCACAGTTTTGGCCATCACAATACCCTAGCAGCACAAATAATAATTGCTTGAGTCTTTTGGGGATTTTTCAGATAAATCATTAGTCCCTATAGAAACCAGTGGAAAAAATGTTTGAAACTAAATATGTAGTAGGAGACTAAAAATAAATATGAAAACACTGAGAGTCAAGTTGCAAGTATTTAGCTTATAATAGCTGTTCTGTAGAGTGTGCATCATCATTTTCTGTGGATACTGTTAGCATAAACATTTAGGATTAATGTTTTGTAACATATAGGTACAGCACATCAAGATGCATTAAGAGAGGGATTTTTAGAATGTGCTTCTCCAGACAATTGTAGGAGCATTGGCCAACCCCTACATTAAAACAAACAGTGATCACTGGCAATTTGACCCCATAGCAAATGCCCCAGTTGTTATTATTCCCATTGTGTCATAAAAGGCAACTAAAAGTGTGGCAGGTATGAAGACACAAGGGGTCCCTCCTTTATATCTTTATTCCCACAATGATAAAAGGCATGGTATGTACTGTGATTTGTTCAATTATTATTATGTAATACATCAACAATATTTTTCACACTTCAACTCTTCTGTTTATCTGTAATGAATATCATATACTATTTTTCTTATTTCATTGAAAAAAAATATAAATAAGTGGAGGATGTTGGCAAGTGACCCTCAAACTTCATTGTGCATTGTGGCAGTGATAAATATACACACTTTCATTAGTAGTATTTTTGTTCAGATTGTAAGGTGCATTATAGCCAGGGACTAGAGTAGCTGCTGTAAAGTAAATATAGATATGAATATATTTTCCTATAGAAAACCTGGACAGTATTTAGAATTATGGGCTGAGAACTGATCTTGATCTTGATGGTACAGGTGGCACAGGATCACTCCTGAGCCAGGCCTTTGGATCGGCAACTCCTGTAGAAGGGGAAAAAAAAAAAGAGAAACAAACAGCATCCTCTATCCTAATTGTTCATACAACTGGCATGCCACATTCTCTCCAGAAACTCTTTCACCGCCTCAATCATCCTTTCATTCGCCTCTCTACGCAGTCCCAGCAACAACACCATCCACTCCTTTCCCGTCTTCTCCACTCTTTCATTCCTATCATGCCCTAACTCAGTCAGTATCACTTGCATCATCTCATTCCTGTCTCTGGCATACTTCACACACTTCAGCACCACATGTTCAACCGTCTCATCCTCTCCCATGTCACACATCTGGCACACTTTGCTGCGGGACTCAGACCACCTGTAACTCCTTGCATTCACATCCATACACTGTGCCCTCGCTCAGAAGAGAAGATCACCGCCCAGGCTTCCATCATACCACCTTTCATACCTCGGGGCCTCTTTCTCCTTGTACCATTCCAGGGTCTTCTTTCTTTCCATCTCATTCTTCCATTCATTCAGTCCCACACATTTCACTTCTTTGTCTATATCATTCTTCCATTTTCTCGCATCCCATTCAGCTCCCACTCTGCCTCCTCTTGTTACCACCCATTCACGCTCATTTTGATTCCTACCAGCCATTCTTATCGCCCACACAACTTGCAATCCATTCCTGTCTGTCATTCTCATGCATCTCTTCCTCCATTTGCTTCCACTTTCATTCCACAGGTACACCTTCCTTGCTATTCTTGCATCATCCATTCTCTCAAGCCTAATCTTGTACCTAAGTGTGGCTTTTGTCAGTCTTTCTCTGAAGGTGCTCCATCCCATGTCACCTCTCAAGACTTCAACTGCTGTGCACCTCGGTGCACTCAGTGCCATCCTTGCTACTCTATTCTGGCCCACTTCTAACTTATCAATTTCACTTTCATTCCATGCAATCACATCCATACCATACATTATACATGGCACAGCCACACTCTTCCACACTTCTCTCAACACATCATACTTACTTGCTCTCATCCTTGCCGCACTTCCCAATCGACCTACCCACTGGTTTACCATACTTATCTTTTCATTCTTTGCCTTTGCACACCCACTAGGACTCATCCACATCCTTAAGTACTTGTATTCTTGCACCTGTCTCAACTCATTCTCTCCAAGTCTCCATACCACATTACTTTCATCCTCTGACCTATTTACAATCATTACTTTGCTTTTCTCACTGCTAAACCTTACTCCAAAGTCTTTACCATAGCCATCCACTGCATCCAACAAACTTTGAAGCTCATCTGCCGATTCACTCATAACAAGTACATCATCTGCATAAAGGAGCACACATACTTTATCATTCCCCACACTTACCCCTACATTCATTCTTCTCATCCTGGCTGCTAGCTCCTCTGTATACAGGCTAAAAAGGGTTGGTGACAATATACAGCCCTGCCTAACTCCTCTCTCACTCTTCACCCAGTCTGTTTCTATGTCTCCTAGCCTGTATCTAGCTCTTGTGTCCACATACATACTTTGCACTATGTTAACTATCTTTGCACTCAATCCAATCTTTTCTAAGACTCTACCTAACATTTCTCTGTTCACTCTATCATAAGCTTTCTCTATATCCAAAAAAACCTAGGTACAATTTACCCCCATCCTTCTTTTTCTTCTCAATCATTTCATTCACCACAAACATATTGTCCTCAGCTCTCCTGTCCCTACGAAAACCATTCTGTTCTTCACCCAGCACTCCAGCTGTCTCAATCCATTTACACAGTCTCTCATTCAACACTGCACTGAAAACTTTACCTATTGTATTCACTAATGCAATTGGCCTGTAGTTCTTCAGCTCATTCTTACTCTTAAATCCTCCCTTATGCAACAGACACACTCGGCTCTCATTCAACTTTCTTGGCACTCTCTCTTCATCCCACACTCGGTTGAATAACTCAGTCATTCTGTCTATCACTACCTCCCCACCATTCTTGTAGAACTCATAGGGTATATCATCTGGACCTGCTGCCTTGCCATTCTTCTGCCTTCTCACACACCTCTCCACTTCATCCCTACTGATTCTTTCATCCAGTTCATCTGCATTCTTCTCTCACACTAAACATCTCACCTACCCCACCTACTTCTTCCCAGAACCCTTTGATTGCCTCCCTGATTCCATCCTTCTCTGTTATAACTACACCCTCCACTTTTAGACTCTCCACACCAACACTGCCTGACATATTCTCACCTCTCATGAACTTGTACCATTCACGGCCACCTTCCATACCTTTCTCCCTTAAAGATTGAATCACGCTCCTTTCACTCTTCACTTTAGCATTCATTATCATTCGTCTTGTCAACCGCTGCAGCTTCACATACGCTGCCCATGCATTCTGATACTAATTCTCTGCCTCATCGCTTTCATGCCTCTTTTTCCTCAGCCATCTACACTGTCTACTCATTCTCTTTTGCTCCTTCCTAGCCGCTCTGATTTCATCATTCCACCATGGTTTATCCCTATCTGGTTCTCAGCAGCACCCCTCACGTCCTCAACCAGTTTCTCATTCAGATGCTCCACGTCATGCACACTTTCGTTGTCCCAGCTTCTCTCACTCAGATCAACCTGAAAGTTCTCCCACCCTACATCTCTCAGTCTCCACTCCTTTCTCTTACTTGCCACTTTCACTTCATTCCCATCCTGCATCAAGCACTCCACAACGAGCATGTTGTGATCGGACACAATATCAACCAAACCATCCTCATCTATCCACATGTGCGATACAATTTCACGCATTCTTCCATTCACCAACATGTAGTCAATTGCCGATTCCTGTTCTCTTGCACTCCAAGTCACACGCCCCTCAGCCAAAGTAACATTCAGATTTTCCAGCTCCAGTTCATCAACAAACTCTCCAAGCATTTCACCATTCCTGTTCACCTGTTCCCCCAGTATTCCCACATGTGCATTCATGTCACCCATAATTAGCACTCTCTCCTCTCCATGCTCTCTCACAACTTTCTTAAGTATGTCATACTTCCTCCTATTTTCCCTCTCTGCTCTTTCACCCATGACAGTCATGTACGCTACCACCAGTACCACCTTCTCTGGTCTGCCACGACCATCCATGCATTCCACTCTTACTGCAAGCACATCCTCACTACTTGTACACTCCCCCACATCAATCTCCTCTACTTTCAGTCCTCTTTCTTTCTTGTAGAGTAGGGCTACGCCTCCCAGTGTTTCCTGTGCCTTACGCCCCTTTCCAATCATAACATACTCGCATCCCTCCATTCGTACATCATCTCTCAGGTGAGTCTCAGTGAGCCCGACTAAGTCGAACCTCCACTCCCTGAGCTCCTTGCATACATCCTCAAACTTGTCCACACCCCATCCTCTCACATTCATACAGCCAATCTTCACACATTTACTTGCCTGGTTAGTCTCTTTTCTTTCATGTTTGCTGACATCAGTGGTCAGTGGATACATAAATCTTGATCATGATTGAAAAACACTGCAATGAAGACTGTTGCACTATTTCATGTTACACAAAAGTCCTCAGACCAGTAGTTCCCTACTAGGTAAATAATTCTTTAAAGTAAAATATGTTAAAACATATCTAGAGCACATGCTACAATGAAGTAATGAGAAAATTTTTTTTTTTTTTTTTTTTTTCTTTGTGTGTGTGTGTGTGTGTGTGTTTGTGAAACTTGGGTCTTCTTTCTTTTCTTTTAGTTGCAACAAATGACTAATTGATATGTTAGGAGTCTAGTAAAATTCAATAAATTTGCATGGAATTGTTTTATCTCCTACTGGCCATGACAGATTTTTATGAAAATATTTTTGCCTGAAAAGTGGTCGAGATAGCTACTGTGAACCTCAAGAGACTCCCACCTAGCTATTGTGGAGAAATACAATAGCAGCTCATATCCTTAAATGCTTTACTCTCGTTAAGGTTTACACACATTTGTTACCTAGATAATTGATTCTCAGGTCATTAGGGCTTCAAGAATCACTGTCCTCAAGATGTTTGGGCCACAAGGACTTGATACTATGACTTGGTCCCCAGTGTCTCTGGATTCTTGATCTTAACTACAGGTATAGTGAAGGAAACGTGAATCCACCCACACAAACGAAAGTTTCAGATCGGTATTTACCGTGGAAGGGGAGTTTGATGCTGGAAGAGATAATTTGGTAAGGAATATACTAAGTACAGTCCCAGTCAGTTATAAGGAAAATACTTAAGATGATGGAAGACCTTGATAAAAAATAAAGCAACTGGTCCAGATGGAGTATCAAGCAGGATACTGAAAGAATGCAGAGAACAACTGGCTGATAAAATTCACAGCATGGTGGTGATCAAAAGATTGAAAGAGAGCAATTACACCAATATTCAAAGGAGGAAATAAGGAAAATGCACTAAATTATAGACCAATGTCATTGACTAGTGTTGTAGGAAAACTACCGTATTTGATGGCTCATAGATGCATGGGCTTATAAGACGCATCCAGTTTTGGCAGACATTGAAATAGGGAGAAAACAAAAATAAATAAATAAATAAAAATAAGCGGATTTAAGCTCTGAATATGAAGTGAAGGATTTCACCTGACATTTGAAGACTCTCACATGCATTTAAAGCATTATTAGATCCCAATATTTTACATTTAAAACCTTTAATATTTGCTAGTAGCCTACATACCAATTTTGTTGTGAGGTAAATATGTACCTGGCATATGGCGTCGGCAGTGACTGTCAGAGACTATAGGGGTAATAAAGTTTGTTCAAAAGAATGTTAAAAGATAGGTGCAATTTTGATAGTATAAAAGTATGTCTTACTCCGAGGAGTAACGCCATCACACTGTAAATGTAGCCGCACCAGCTGGGCATCAATTGGCTCTCAGGTGATCTGTTTTACTGATCACACCCATCATCGTAGGGTCGAGGAAAGGCAGTTCTCCCTGACACGTTTATTGATGAGGTAGGCATGACCGTAAGAACTGCGAACAAGTTCTCGGTCTCAATTTCTTACAAAATAACATTATACACTGATATTAAACACTTTCAACATATTACAATATTCATTAACAATACATGCAATTAACTTGGCACTATGACAATCAGTTTTTACTACAAAATTAAAGTATTTACCTCGGTCACCATCCTGCCCGTCTTTGTCTGAGCGCGACTTGGCCGTGAGTGATGCCCGCAGGCGACTAGCAGGTTAACCCCACACTACTAACAAGTGAGCATCGGCTTCGGTGCTTAATATAGCATTAAATACTGATACTTACACATATTACACGTTTTCATGCAAATAGAAAACTATTGAACATTTCACTTATAAATGCCGAGGAATAATGACTTTAACTGATCTAGTTTGTGCAGCTCATCCTTCCATTTTATCCATTTAGGTTTGACATAATCTGGCACCTCATCATCCCATTCAACTGCATTCTTACATAATTCTTGTAAAATTTGCTTTCCATTCAGTATGAGAGGTGACACTAGACCTAATGGATCATATATAGAGCTCACTGTTGACAGAATGCCTCTCCTGGTGAGTGGCTTGTCTTTCAGCTTTATTCTAAATTGAAATGTGTCAGATTCTATGCACCACTCAACTCCCAAAGTTCTTTCTATAGGCAGTGTGTCTTCATTCTTACTAAAATCCAAACTTTTAATTCCATCTGCTCTCTCATGAGGAGAAATTGCAGCTAATACATCTTTGTTGTTTGACAAGAACTTATGAAGGTTAAAACCTCCCTTGTAACATAATTCTTTGCTTTGCTGAATAAGAGTGACAGCTTCATCCATTGTAGCTACTGACTTCAAACCATCATCAACATAAAAGTTGTTTCTTACAAACTTGGCTGCATCAGATCCACACCCATACTCATCTGCAGCTTTCTTAAGAGCAAAGTTGGCTACACTTGGAGATGAAGTAGCTCCAAACAGGTGAGCTGTCATCCTGTATTCAGCTATCTCATTATTAAGGTCACCATTTTCCCACCAAAGGAATCTTAACATGTCTCTGTGTTCTGGGTTGACCTTCACTTGATGGTACATTGCTTCTATATCACATACAAGTGCAATGCTTTCTTGCCTAAACCTACACAACACTCCAATAAGTTTGTTGGTAAGGTCTGGGCCTTGTAACAGGTGACTGTTTAATGACTGGTTCCTGTAGTTTGCACTACAGTCAAATACAACTCTTAACTTCTTTGGCTTTCTTGGATGATAGACTCCATGATGTGGAATGTACCAGACCTTACCATCATTCCTAACTAAATCCTTTGTCGGTACAACCTCTGCATAACCCTTTGTAATCATATCATCCATGAACACTTTGTAATCACCTTTGTGTTGATTATCCTTCTCAAGTTTAGCTCTTAACTTCTTGAGTCTCTGGTGATTTTAATGCACGAGTTGGATCACATGTGTTGTTCTGTGGTGATGGAAGTGTCTATAGATATGATGGTGTGAAGGATCCGGTAGTGAATAGTCACGGGCGTATGTTGCGTAACATGTGTAGAAGTAACAATATGGTTGTGATGAATCACCTGAACAGAAAAGGAACTACCTTAGGAGGTGACTTATCTTTTAGAAGAGGATCAAGATGGACATCGGAGATTGACTTGTGCGTGGTTACTTCCGATTGCGTACGATTTGTCAGTTCGGTCGAGGTAAACAAGTCAGTTAAAGGTTCCGACCACGCCCCAATTTGCGTAGATCTCGCTACTAAAGAAATGACTCAAGTTTCCCCGACAGAGCTGTTAGAACGAGCTAACGGTCTGGGTGAGTCATACCGAAGAATACGTGCAAACGAGTCGATGTGGAAAAGTCCAAGATATGACACCGTAAACTTACATGATTTCAGTACCGAATTGCTAAGTCTCGATCCACCGAATCCGGACGCTGTTAGTATTGAAAATATTTCTGAAGCCTTCAGATCGAGCAGTGAAATTATTCATGAAGCTGCTCGTAGGAACAGATGTGGACGTCTCGACCAGCAGAAAGAAACGTGGGACAGAACGTTGCCGCGCTGGAGAAGGATATTAGAAACAAATGATGCTAAGTTCATATGGAAGGCCATTAACTGGTCAGGGAATATTGATACGCACGAACACAGACAACCTGAAGACGATCAACTAAAGACCCATTTCGAGAGCTTGTTAAATAATGAGTGTCACACTAATAGTATTCGCACTGTATGTATAGATGACTCGACTCCAACGATACCCGTATTAGACGAACCTTTCACTGTACAAGAATTAGATAAAGTACTCAAGGATGTGAATGTTAGAAAAAGTTATGTTGGTATTTGTCCAGGAATTATGAGAGCTTTACCTGTTGACTGGATCATGTTCTTTTTACATATGTTTAACGTTGTTTTTCTTAATGTGTGTTATCCAGTTTCATGGAGTTGTAGCAAACTTTTTGTACTCTTCAAAGGAGGTAAAGACAGACTTGAATGTGGAAACTACAGAGGCATATCCATTATGAATACATTGGCAAAATTGTATGATTACTTAATTTTGAACAGATTAAAACTATGGACAAGTATTGATAAATGTCAAGCAGGTGCTCAAAGCGGTCGAGGATGTGTCGAACAAATAATGACGTTAAGATTATTATGTGACCTGGCTAATTATAAGAAAAAGAAGCTGTATATGTTATTCATAGATTACAGCAAAGCATATGATAGAGTGCCTCGAGGTAAATTGCTTGAATTGCTTAAATCACGTGGTTGTGGTAAGGTTATGTTGCGTGCTATACAAGCTATGTATTCCTGTACTCAAAGTGTGTTACGTTCTGCAACTATTGATGCCACTGTTGGAGTCCGCCAAGGATCTCCATCGAGTTGTCTCTTATTCACCATATACATGGATGAGGTGGTTAGGATGATAAACAGGTGTGTAGATACAGATGGATTCTTGGGGAAACTACATACGCTCCTTCTTATGGATGACATGGTAATACTAGCTACTTCTAAAGAAATGTGTGTGAGAAAGTTAACCGCAGTGTTGGATTATTGCCAAGAATATGGAATGGTACTTAATGAAAAGAAAACAAAACTTATGGTAGTGCGAGGTACAGATGAAGACAGATTGCCATTAACTGTTCGTAACATCAAGATAGACTGTGTTCATAAGTATCTTTACCTTGGGGCATGGATTTGTGATGATGCAAAGATGAACACAGTATTGGACCTTCACGAAACCGTGAATGAGATGCAACTCAATAAATCTGCAATTTTTTGTGCAGCAAATAACATTATGCCATATACATACAAGCGCAAAGTATTTGATGCTGCTGTCACTTCTGCCCTTCTTTATAGCTCAGAAACATGGTTGACAAATAATCCTAGAAAGATAATTGTTCAATACAATAGAGCAGTAAGGAACTTGCTAAGGGTAAGGAAATTTACAAGCCCCGACATGTGTCTTATTGAATCAGGTATTCCACCTGTACTTGATGTCATAGCAAAAAGGAGAAGGAAATTTCTAGAATCAAAGTTAAGGGAACCGAACGTTGAAGAACCATTCTATGTTGCATTTGAGTTGTGCAGAGTAGCTAATACTCCAGGGTATCAATTTGTGATGAAAGCACTACAGTATAGAGATAACGTAAATCCACTGGATATAGTCAAAATAATAATGCTCTGCTAATAGTTTGTTGTTTGGAAGCTTGACGTTATCATCTTTAAGAGGAAGGGGCAACTCATAATGGCCATCCTTCAGCTGATGTACTCCTTCTTTCATCTTACTCATAAACCTTTTATCTTCATATGATAATGGAGTGTCAGCTGACTTTCTATCACTGAAGTCAAGTTCAAACATATCTCTCACTTGAGAAGGATTAATCATCTCTTTGGTTTTAGTAGGAACCACTAAGAAATTAACCCTCTTTTCTTCATTGATTTCTACTTCTTGTGTCACTGTTCTGTAGACTACCACTGTATTCTCCAATGGACTTGAATGGGGTGAGATTCTACCTGAGGTTCACTAAATATTTGTCCATCTGCTTCATTTGTCATCAATTCATTATCTCTATTGCAAGAAGAAGGTTCCTGTGGATCATGGAATGTAACATATTTGTGAGGCATGGCATTGTCATTTTGTTGATTTGCAATTGCTTGTGCTTTCATTTCATTTTGTGACTCTATGTATTGTTGAAGATAACTTTGCTTCTCTACACTTTCATCATTACCTGGAAGCATTTTTACTTCTTCTTCAACTAAGCTAAGAGCATTAAGTTCTGCACTAGCAACTGCTAAATCTCTCTCTTTCTTTTTCTTTGAGAACATTGCTTCGTCTCTTGCTAACATAACTTCTGCATCTGCTTTAGTCTTAGCTAACATAACTTCTGCCTCTGCTAAACTATCATGATATTCCATTTCCTTTCTAAGTCTGGCTACCTTTGCTGCTACTTCTTGCTTTCTTTGTGCTGCTGATGAACGTGATGAAGTAGATGAGACTCTAGAATGCCTAGACTGTTTGCTAGAACAAATTGATCCTCTATCATTCTTTAACTCCTTTCTTTTACATTCTATACTTTCCAATATTTCATGGTGAACTTGTTGATTGTGTTCCAGCTCTTCATTTAGCTCCTCTGACTTTTCTGGCTCTAGTTCCACCAGTTTTTGTGTATTCCACATAATACTGATGAAATGCCTCTATTACTTCACTTGACATGGGCTCTAATTCAAAGGGGCTAATTACAATTTTTAATCCTTTCTTAATTTTGCTGGTAACACTGCTCCATTTACGCTTACAGGACTCTGCTCTTCCTTTGGTTACACTGACTTGATATTCTCTTCCTTTGTCGGTTGGCACTCACTCCCTGACACTAACTTCTTCAATACAAGTTTGATCCTTGTCCACTTGCTCACCCTCACCTTCCCTAAGGCCATCTACGGCATTAATTTCCTCAGTATCAGACATATCTAACAACTTAATTGTATCAATACTGAGACACTGAAAGAGCAATTTAAAATTACCACTCTTAATACTTGCTAATTGTGGGTAATTTTCACTTAGGCTACTCAATTCAGTGCACATACATACTATTATACTTTCTTGCCTGTGACAATGGGTTCTACAAAATGGTGGCGAGGCACAGTGGGTAGAAGGGAGTGGTTGTCGTCAAGGGTAGAGCTGACCCCGGGGCCTCAGAGGTCAACCTATAGGCTTACGTCAGCGTCCCCTCGTCCTGTGACTCACTCTTGCTACGGTTTCACATGGAGCCAATTTCTTGCTTGTAGGTCGAGTTCTTACTGTAGCCGCACCGGATGAGCATCAAATGGCTCTCAGGCGACCTGTTTTACTGATCACACCCATCATTGTAGGGTCGAGGAAAGGCAGTTCTCCCTGACACGTTTATTGATGAGGTAGGCATGACCGTAAGAACTGCAAACAAGTTCTTGGTCTCAATTTCTTACAAAATAACATTATACACTGATATTAAACACTTTCAACATATTACAATATTCATTAACAATACATGCAATTAACTTGGCACTATGACAATCAGTGTTTACTACAAAATTAAAGTATTTACCTCGGTCACCATCCTGCCCGTCTTTGTCTGAGCGCGACTTGGCCGTGAGTGATGCCCGCAGGCAACTAGCAGGTTAACCCCACACTACTAACAAGTGAGCATCGGCTTCGGTGCTTAATATAGCATTAAATACTGATACTTACACATATTACACGTTTTCATGCAAATAGAAAACTATTGAACATTTCACTTATAAATGCCGAGGAATAATGACATGAGGTACATACGCTTTACATACAGTAACAGTAAAGAAAGCAGTGAAACTTGCCCGTGTCACCGGGTTCGGCGGGTAACCGACCACGTGTTTGTTTTGGTAAATGTAATGCGTGGTGCATGGTCATTTAGGCAAATTCTTCCTGACTTTTTTTTTTTTTATGTAGGAGGGACACTAGCCAAGGGCAACAAAAATCCAATAATAAAAAAATGCCCAGAGATGCCAGTCCCATAAAAGGGTCAAAGCAATAGTCAAAAATTGATGAATAAGTGTCTTGAAACCTCCCTCTTGAAGGAATTCAAGTCATAGGAAGGTGAAAATTCAAAAGCAGGCAGGGAGTTCCAGAGTTTACCAGAGAAAGGGATGAATGATTGAGAATACTGGTTAACTCTTGCGTTAGAGAGGTGGACAGAATAGGGGTGAGAGAAAGAAGAAAGTCTTGTGCAGCAAGGCCACGAGAGGGGAGGCATGCAGTTAGCAAGATCAGAAGAGCAGTTAGCATGAAAATAGCGGTAGAAGACAGCTAGAGATGCAACATTGCGGCGGTGAGAGAGAGGCTGAAGAGTCAGTTAGACTTTGAGGAGAGGAGTTGATGAGACGAAAAGCTTTTGATTCCACCTTGTCTAGAAGAGCAGTATGAGTGGAACTGCCGTCCCCCCCTGCCCCCAGACATGTGAAGCATACTCCAGTTGATAGATGAATTAAGTTTTTGAGGCATTGAACAATACCAAGTTTGCTCTGCAAACTTGGTATTGGAAATTTTAAAAAGATCAGAAGTCAAGCGTTCTGTGGCTTCCCTGCTTGAAATGTTTACCTCCTGAAGGGTTGGACGGCTATGAAAAGACGTGGAAAAGTGCAGGGTGGTATCATCAGCATAGGAGTGGAGAGGACAAGAAGTTTGGTTTAGAAGATCATTAATGAATAATAAGAAGAGAGTGGGTGACAGGACAGAACCCTGAGGAACACCACTGTTAATAAATTTAGGAGAAGAACAGTGACCGTCTACCACAACAGCAATAGAACGGTCAGAAAGGAAACTCGAGATGAAGTTACAGAGAGAAGGATAGAAGCCGTAGGAGGGTAGTTTGGAAATCAAAGCTTTGTGCCAGACTCTATGTCCAAGGCAACAGCAAAAGTTTCACCAAAATCTCTTAAAAGAGGATGACTAAGACTCAGTAAGGAAAGCCAGATCATCAGTACAGCGGCCTTGACGGAACCCATACTGGCGATCAGATGGAAGGTTGTGAAGTGATAGATTTTTAAGAATATTCCTGTTGAGGATAGATTAAAAAACTTTAGGCAGGAAATTAAAACAATAGGACGGTAGTTTGAGGGATTAGAATGGTCACCCTTTTTAGGTACAGGCTGAATGTAGGCAAACTTCCACCAAGAAGGAAAGGTAGATGTTGAAAGACAGAGCTGAAAGAGTTTGACTAGGCAAGGTGCAAGCACAGAGGCACAGTTTCGGAGAACAATAGGAGGGACCCCATCAGATCCATAAGCCTTCCAAGGGTTTAGGCCAGCGAGGGCATGGAAAACATCATTGCGAAGAATTTTAATAGGTAGCATGAAGTAGTCAGAGGGTGAAGGAGAGGGAGGAACAAGCCCAGAATCATCCAAGGTAGTTTTTAGCAAAGGTTTGAGCGAAGAGTTCAGCTTTAGAAATAGATGTGATAGCAGTGGTGCCATCTGGTTGAAATAAAGGAGGGAAAGAAGAAGCAAAGTTATTGGAGATATTTTTGGCTAGATGCCAGAAGTCATGAGTGGAGTTAGATTTTGAAAGGTTTTGACACTTTGTTAATGAAGGAGCTTTTAGCTAGTTGGAGAACAGACTTGGCATGGTTCCGGACAGAAATATAAAGTGCATGAGATTCTGGTGATGGAATACTTAAGTACCTTTTGTGGGCCACCTCTCTATCATGTATAGCACAAGAACAGGCTGTGTTAAACCAAGGTTTGGAAGGTTTAGGTCGAGAAAAAGAGTGAGGAATGTACGCCTCCATACCAGACACTATCACCTGTTATGCGCTCAGCACACAAAGACGGGTCTCTGACACGGAAGCAGTAGTCATTCCAAGGAAAATCAGCAAAATACTTCCTCAGGCCCCCCCAACTAGCAGAGGCGAAATACCAGAGGCACCTTCGCTTAGGGGAATCCTGAGGAAGAATTGGAGTGATAGGACAAGATAAAGATATGAGATTGTGATCGGAGGAGCCCAACGGAGAAGAAAGGGTGACAGCATAAGCAGAAGGATTAGAGGTCAGGAAAAGGTCAAGAATGTTGGGCTTATCTCCAAGACGGTCAGGAATACGGGTAGGGTGTTGCACCAATTGCTCTAGGTCGTGGAGGATAGCAATGTTGAAGGCTAGTTCACCAGGATGGTCAGTGAAGGGAGAGGAAAGCCAAAGCTGGTGGTGAACATTGAAGTCTCCAAGAATGGAGATCTCTGCAAAAAGGAAGAGGGTCAGAATGTGCTCCACTTTGGAAGTTAAATAGTCAAAGAATTTCTTATAGTCAGAGGAGTTAGGTGAAAGGTATACAGCACAGATAAATTTAGTTTGAGAGTGACTGTAGTTGTAGCCAGATGGTAGAAAACTCAGAAGATTCAAGAGTGTGGGCACGAGAGCAGGTTAAGTCATTGCGCACATAAATGCAACATCCAGCTTTGGATCGAAAATGAGGATAGAGAAAGCAGGAGGGAACAGAAAAGGAGCTACTGTCAGTTGCCTCAGACACCTGAGTTTCAGTGAGGGAAAGAAGATGAGGTTTAGAAGAGGAGAGGTGGTGTTCTACAGATTGAAAATTAGATCTTAGACCACGAATGTTGCAGAAGTTAATGAAGAAAAAATTGAGGGGGTTGTCAAGACACTTAGGGTCGTCGACAGAAAGGCAGTCCGACCTGGGAACATTTATGGTCCCCTCCCCAGATGGGGACTCCGAGGCTAGTGTAGGAGTCACCATGATGATTTTTTTAATTTTTGAGTGAAGGGTGTGTGTGTTATTATGTGCTTGTAGTTTTGTGTGGAGGAAGAGAGTGGTCTTTAGAGGGCAGGCTGTGACTGCTCCCTTGTGTTGTGAGACACAAAGGGAAATGTTCAGTGAGGTCACAGCTGGGTTTAATGATAAGTTCACAGCACCCCCTGAACAGTGCTCTAAACCTCACTGGGAATAATTATCGTTTTGGCAGGTGTATACTGCCTCCTCCATGCAAAGAATATAAAACAAAATTATTAAATGAGAAAAAGACAGAGCAGAAGCCGTAAATAGACTTCCAAGAGGAGAAAGAGAAAGCTGGAAAAAATTTGA
Organism: Scylla paramamosain; assembly: GCF_035594125.1. Classification (NCBI taxonomy): domain Eukaryota; kingdom Metazoa; phylum Arthropoda; class Malacostraca; order Decapoda; family Portunidae; genus Scylla; species Scylla paramamosain. The sequence goes on from NC_087151.1 coordinate 15,742,798, forward strand.
AAGAAGACCTAAAACCCCCAAATACAATAAATATGACTTAGAGGAAATAAAGGTGGAACAGAGGATGAAGGAGAGATCAGAGAAATCATTGGTAACTTCTGGGGAAAAAATATCCAAAGAAAGAAAAACAGAGGAGACCACGATAAAAAAAAAAAAATATATATATATATAGAGAGAGAGAGAGAGAGAGAGAGAGAGAGAGAGAGAGAGAACTGACAGAACACGAAGTAACATCAACAAACTGAAGGGCAGGAAGGCCGCAGGATGCGATGACATATTGGCAGAATTTTTAAAGCAAGGAGGAGAAAATCTGAAGAAAACATTACACAACCTGTTCTCTGAAGTTTTTGAGATGAAAAATACCTGAAGACTGGTGAAAGAGCAGAGTGGAGTTCATATACAAAGGAGAAAGGAAGGACAAAACAGAAATTGAAAATTACAGGCCAATAAGTGTGATAGATATTTTGAACAAGTTATTTGGATCCATAATGAATGAGAAAATACAGAGGTGGACAAAAGGAGTAGTTAGAGAAGAACAAAAAGACTTCAGAAAAGGAAGATGTGAAATGGAAAATATATATGTCCTAAAGGAAGTAATTGACAGTTGTAGGAGGAACAAAAAAAAGAACTCTATCTCGGTTTTCTGGACATAGAAAAAGCATATGACTCAACCAAAATAAATTAATGAAATTATTAGAACATGCAGGTGCAAGCAAGAAAATTATAAATATCATCCAAGCAATGTACATAGACAATATCATGAAATTCAGATTGGGGAATGTAGAGACAGAATAGATGGAAAAACAACACTGGAGTGAGACAAGGCTGCATGATGTCACCAACAATGTTCAACATATACATAGAGGAACTGCTTACCTTAAGTAGAAAAGCATATGTAGGAGATGCAGTAGGGAGAAAAAAATTGGGCTGTCTTACATATGCTGATGATGTGGTGCTCATAGCAGAAAATAAAGTGGATATGGACAGACTACTATACATTGTAAATGAATATGGAAAAGAATGGGATGTGAAATTTAGCAACACCAAATACAAAGCAATGGAATTCAACACATGGGAAGAAGGTCAGTGGGTGCTGATGATGTGGAAAGCTTCAGTTATCTTGGAATAGAAATAATAAAAGAAGGAATTAGGGGCAGCACTCAAAGAAAAATTAATGAAAGTAAAGCAAGGAAAATGAGGAAAATGATAATGAGTGGAGGGAGCAGGGAAATAAACAAATATGAGCATGGAAGATTTTTATGGAAAGGAATGGCAGTGCCACATTGCTTATATGGATCAGAAATAATCAAATATAGAATAGAAGACATTAGAAAACTTGAAGTAATAGCAAATTCTATGGGAGGAGAAATGGGGTGAAGCTCTTTTACAGAGAGGATTAAGAAAGGAAAACTATGTTTATTGAAGAAAATTCAAACAAATGAGTGAAGAGAGATGGGCCAACCAAGTATACAATGCATACAGGGACAGCTCACTGTGGAGAAGAGAAACAGAACGATGGAAGAATAGAGAAGAACTACAAGAAAGATTGCAAGAAATGACAGTCAAGGAAATTATTCTTTATTCTTTTTCTTTATCACAACATTCAGACCCTATTCCGCCAACCAGTGGGACTCTACAGAGCCTCTATTCTTAAGTAATTGAATTTAAATATACAATATGACTAATACTTAGCAGAGTGCTATATAAAATATTGTAAAACTAATTGCACACACACACACACACACACAAAAAAAAAAATAAATAAATAAATAAATAAATAAATAAAAACTATTCAGATACATGCTAGTATAAATAATCATACATACAAATTGCACATAAAAAAGTTTTATATAACATAGTGTTCAGTTAGTCATATCTGACATATCATAGGAATCCCTGAATAGAAATGTTTTAATTTTTTCTTAAAAAGTTCATTGCTATTGCTGGTCTTGACCTGTACTGGAAGCCTATTGTACAATCTTGGAGCACACACTTGAAAGGCTCTGAAACCCATATCCGAGTTACATCTTGGCTCATTTAGCCAGTAATCATCTGCTGCGTGCCTCACCACAACACTTGTATTAACCTCAAAGGGATGCAACAACTTTCTTAAATAAACAGTCACAACTTGGTAACTTAGTACACAAATTTTATAAGCGATCTGAGCTTTTATCAGCAACCAGTGTAAATCAGTGAGTACAGGTGTTATTCTGTTGTGAGGTGACACATGTTTTATCATCATGGCAGCCCTATTCATTGTTAGTTGTAATTTCTTTAGTTGATAATTTGGCAGGTTATAATATAAGGAGTTGCAATAGTCCAACTTTGTTATTACATGATTCTCAATCAGAATCTTGACAGTTTCCTCAAATTATACCTTGCCACTCTCACAGCCTCATTTATTTGGTCATTTAAGCTCAAATACTTATCAACTATGACTCCCAAATCCTTAACTTTATCAGATAAATTAATATTCCTACCATTTACATTTAAACCTTGCACTTCATTAAATCTTTTAAGACCCCTCTTTTTTCCAACAAACAAACATTCAGTCTTCTCTTCATTTAAAATTTTATTGTTTTTATTCATCCAACCTTTAATAAGACTCATAACTCTTGTCAATACATTTTCTGTTTCTAAATATGTTATTAACTGTCAAATAAAACTGAGTATCATTGGCGTAGAGAGCAAAAGTTACATCATATTCCCTTAAAATAAAAGACAGTTCTGTAGTTGTAGCCGCACCGGCTGGGCATCAATTGGCTCTCAGGTGATCTGTTTTACTGATCACACCCATCATCGTAGGGTCGAGGAAAGGCAGTTCTCTCTCTGACATTTATTGATGAGGTAGGCATGACCGTAAGAACTGCAAACAAGTTCTCGGTCTCAATTTCTTACAAAATAACATTATACACTGATATTAAACACTTTCAACATATTACAATATTCATTAACAATACATGCAATTGACTTAGCACTATGACAATCAGTTTTAACTACAAAATTAAAGTATTTACCTCGGTCACCATCCTGCCCGTCTTTGTCTGAGCGCGACTTGGCCGTGAGTGATGCCCGCAGGCCACTAGCAGGTTAACCCCACACTACCAACAAGTGAGCATTGACTTCGGTGCTTAATATAGCATTAAATACTGATACTTACACATATTACACGTTTTCATGCAAACAGAAAACTATTGAACATTTCACTTATAAATGCCAAGGAATAATGCCGTGAGGTACATACGCTTTACATACAGTAACATGGCTCCCTTAAATTGTGTAACAATTTACCTTAAATTAAAATTAGTATGTACCTTAAAACTAGGATTAGCACATAATATGTTTTGTTACACTGGCTCCTTGGCGGGGATGCTCCAGTCTATTATTATGCATTACCTTCTAACAGCAATACTAGACTATGTATTGGCCTCTCTATGATGGTCCTGTTTGCCCTTATGTGTCTTCCCTGGTTGTCGAGATTACAGTCTGAAACCAGGACCTTAACCTTTCTTGCTAGGCCATCATGATCATGAGATACTTCTGTTACTCTTCCCAGTTTCCACTGGTTCCTTGCTAAATTCTGATCTTTGATGATAACTATGTCATTTACACTGAGATTCCTCTTTGGTGTTGTCCACTTATTTCTAAGTTGTAGGAATTGCACATACTCCTTTTTCCACCTGGACCAGAACTGGTTGGCCAGGTATTGTGCTCTGCGCCATCTCTTTATGCAGTACAGGTCCTTCTTAATGAAAATGCTTGGAGGAGGCAGTACTACCTTTGTTTTCATAGTTAACAAATTACTGGGTGTCAACGGTGTAAGACTTTCTGGGGAGTTAAGATGGTCCACAGTTAGGGGACGACCATTAACTATATTTTCTGCTTCAACTAGGAAGGTTCTCAGATCTTGGTCGTTTAACTGGGTACCATGCTGATCAAGCAACACAGAGAATACATTTCTCACTGTGCGTATCTGCCTCTCCCAAACACCTCCCATGTGACTGGAATTGGGTACATTCATGTTAAAAACAATCCAGTCACACTGATCTTTCATGAGTTCTTGTCTAACTTTATTGTTATTTAATTCTTTTAAGCATTTCTCATACTCTGATTTGGCTCCTACAAAGTTAGTTCCTTGGTCACATCTCAACTGTCTTACGGGCCCTCTTCGTCCTACAAAGCGACGGTATGCACTTAGGAAGGAACTTGTATCCATGCTGTTGGCTGTCTCTATGTGCACAGCTCTACATGCCATGCAAGTAAAGAGCACTCCATATCTTTTAAGCTCTTTACGCCCCTCTTTGATATAGAAAGGGCCAAAGAAATCTACTGCTGAGTATGTAAAAGGAGGTGATGGTTCTAGTCTGTCAATAGGCAGGTCTGCCATCTTCTGTCCCTGTGTTGTACTTCTAACTTTATGACAGATAATGCACTTTGAAATGTGCCTTGATACTAGGGATGATCCTCCAACTATCCAGTATCCACATGACCTGATTTCATTTAAAGTTATGTCCCTGCCTTGATGATTTGTCCTTTTGTGATGGTAGCATATTATCAGCTGGGTTATGTGAGATGTTTTGGGGAGGATGACTGGATGTTTGGATTCATCTGTCAGATTAGAAAGCCTCAATCTTCCTCCTACTCTCATGATACCATTTTTGTCAATGAAGGGATCTAACTTATAGAGGGAACTGGTCTTGTCTATCACTTTTGTTCCCTTGCCATTGTCTCCTTTAATTAAAGAAATATGGTTAGCAGATGATTCCAGTACATCTATCTCCTTCTGGAATGCCTTTGCTTGCAGTTGTTTTATAATTACATTTTCAGCTTCTGACACTTCTGCTACATTTACTGGCTTATATGTGTTTCCCTTTACTTTAGTAGTGCCATCACCTTTTCCTCTGAAGCTGTTCAGAAGCTTGAGGCATACAGCAACTGCCCTCTTTGCTTTAAACCAATCTGAAAAATACTCAAGTCTTTCTAGTATATCTGTGGGCTGTTGTGTACCTACAGCATGGCATACAACTTTCTTCACTTCTGGATCATTCTCATTTATGACCTTGTACTGGGAATGGCTATCCATTTTGCTATGTTGCCAAAGGAATTCTGGGCCATTCCACCAGATCTTGCTATTACACAATTCATCTGCTGTCATGCCTCTAGATGCATGATCTGCTGGGTTATACTGTGTCTCTACAAATTTCCACTGATCTGGTGAAGTGTGATCTCTTATTGTTTCTACTCTATTTGCAACATATACATGGAATCTCTTTGCTTCATTTGCAATGTAACCAAGGACTACTTTGCTGTCTGTCCAAAATACTTCTTCCACATTATTATACTCAAGTTCTCCCTTCAAGAGTTTATGGATTCTAACTGACACCACTGCTGCTGCTAGTTCTAGTCTGGGAATTGTCATGGTTTTTAGAGGTGTGACACGTGACTTTGCCATTACTAATGCACAATGAATTTGGCCAGTCTTGCTAATTAATCTAATATATGAGCACTGGCCATATCCCTCTTGACAGGCATCTGAAAAGTGATGGAGTTCAACCTTTTCTACTTCCCCAAAGTCATCAGGTTTGTAGCATCTAGGTACCTTTAACTGATCTAGTTTGTGCAGCTCATCCTTCCATTTTAACCATTTAGGTTTGACATAATCTGGCACCTCATCATCCCAATCAACTGCATTCTTACATAATTCTTGTAAAATTTGCTTTCCAGTCAGTATGAGAGGTGACACTAGACCTAATGGATCATATATAGAGCTCACTGTTGACAGAATGCCTCTCCTGGTGAGTGGCTTGTCTTTCAGCTTTATTCTAAATTGAAATGTGTCAGATTCTATGCACCACTCAACTCCCAAAGTTCTTTCTATAGGCAGTGTGTCTTCATTCTTACTAAAATTCAAACTTTTAATTCCATCTGCTCTCTCATGAAGAGAAATTGCAGCTAATACATCTTTGTTGTTTGACAAGAACTTATGAAGGTTAAAACCTCCCTTGTAACATAATTCTTTCCTTTGCTGAATAAGAGTGACAGCTTCATCCATTGTAGCTACTGACTTCAAACCATCATCAACATAAAAGTTGTTTCTTACAAACTTGGCTGCATCAGATCCACACCCGTAGTCATCTGCAGCTTTCTTAAGAGCAAAGTTGGCTACACTTGGAGATGAAGTAGCTCCAAACAGGTGAGCTGTCATCCTGTATTCAGCTATCTCATTATTAAGGTTACCATTTTCCCACCAAAGGAATCTTAACATGTCTCTGTGTTCTGGGTTGACCTTCACTTGATGGTACATTGCTTCTATATCACATACAAGTGCAATGCTTTCTTGCCTAAACCTACACAACACTCCAATAAGTTTGTTGGTAAGGTCTGGGCCTTGTAACAGGTGACTGTTTAATGACTGGTTCCTGTAGTTTGCACTACAGTCAAAGACAACTCTCAACTTCTTTGGCTTTCTTGGATGATAGACTCCATGATGTGGAATGTACCAGACCTTACCATCATTCCTAACTAAATCCTTTGTCGGTACAACCTCTGCATAACCTTTTGTAATCATATCATCCATGAACACTTTGTAATCACCTTTGTGTTGATTATCCTTCTCAAGTTTAGCTCTTAACTTCTTGAGTCTCTGCTCTGCTAATAGTTTGTTGTTTGGAAGCTTGACGTTATCATCTTTAAGAGGAAGGGGCAACTCATAATGGCCATCCTTCAGCTGATGTACTCCTTCTTTCATCTTACTCATAAACCTTTTATATTCATATGATAATGGAGTGTCAGCTGACTTTCTATCACTGAAGTCAAGTTCAAACATATCTCTCACTTGAGAAGGATTAATCATCTCTTTGGTTTTAGTAGGAACCACTAAGAAATTAACCCTCTTTTCTTCATTGATTTCTACTTCTTGTGTCACTGTTCTGTAGACTACCACTGTATTCTCCAATGGACTTGAATGGGGTGAGATTTTACCAATGATCCCCCAACCTAGCTCTGTCCTATGAGCATAGGGATGCTTCTTGCTATCACCTGCTATTTGCTCTTCTGCCATAATGGCTTCTGCACAATCAAGACCAATGAGGAGTCCTATGTCAACGTTTGGGTCATATTTCATTAGTTTGTCAGAGATTGCCTTTAAGTGGGGCCAGTCGCAAGCAGTCTCGGGCCTTGGTATCTGACTCCGTCCAGCTGAAATGTTTTCTGTTGAATATGCTGAAGGGACTGATATTTCCACTTCTTCATTATAACCTCTTACTTTAAGTCCATGAAGTTTGATAGAATCAGTGATTTGTTTTCCACTTATTGTGTGGATATTGAGTGACACTGATGGTCCACTAACTCCCAATTTATTCAGAGTGCTTTCCTTGATGAATGAAGCATCAGACTGCTCATCCAGCAGGGCATACACTAAAACTTTATTCTCTTCATTACTAATATGATGTAACCATACAGGAACTATCATGGTGTGCATGTCATGTGTCACTGATTCTGTAACTTTGACCTTATTTGCTACTACTGTGGGTTTATCATCTTTAGGCTGAGTTGCTTGTGCTGGCACCTTTTGGCTCTCAGTTCTTGTCACATCATCATTGTGAAGAGCTGTGGGATGGTATCTCTGACATACTTTACAAACTTTCCTTCTTCTACAATCCTTTCCTTTGTGACCCATTTTTAGACACCCTGTACATAACCGTTTTTCTTTAGCAAATTTGTACCTAGTATTACCATCAAGTTTGGCAAATTCCTTGCAATCATCTAAATCATGATCCTTTGTACAGTAGTGACAGAATCGTCCTTTCCTTTCCTGGTCCTTGGGATACTGTTTGTTGGCTTGTACATTTACTTTACTTTGGAATGACCACATTGGTTTTTCCTCAATTGATTTAGCCATGAAAGTTCTACTCCCTCTATTCTTTGTCATGATGTTTGATTCCCTTGGTTTCCAATTGGTTGCCCATGTTTGAGTTTTGATCCAATCATTTACTTCCCTACTTACTGAATTCCAGGAAAGAAATGGATTGCTTGCTCCTTTTGCTTCTTTCTGGACAAATTCACATAACATTTCAAAGGGTGGGTGGTGCTCTTCATTGCTACTAGAAGTGTTATTACTGTTAGTATCAAGGTATATCATTGCTTGCTTTCTCCAGTCATGAACAACATGTTCAGGGAGTTTTGCTAGCACCTTTCTCTGCTCTCTAGGGTCATTCAGAAATGACAAATAAGAAGTGTGTTTCATTGCAGCTAAACAGCACTTCAAAAAATCTGAGAATGCTGTTAATGCTGGACCATTATGCGGAGAGATTGGTAGCCAATTCATTAACTTATTTGTGTAAGCATCAGCTATGATGCTTTTGTTTCCAAATCTATCACTAAGACTTTTCTTTGCTTGCACATAGTCAGCATCAGAGTTAAAGTGCATTAACATTTTAATGGCATCCTTTGCCTCACCAGTTGTATACCTCTCTAAGTAGGCAAGTCTCTCTTTACCAATAGAAGTTTTAGACTCTACATAAGTTTCAAAGTTTTTCAACCAACTTGGAAATTCCATGGGTTCTCCATCAAAAGTGTTAGGCTCTATTGGAGGGAGGCTCCACTTGGGGTCAGGTATGTTGATTGCAAAGGTTCCCCCAGGATGGGAAAAGGATTGATGATTCTGTCTCACATTATTCACATTATTAGGCATGTTGACATTATGAGTGTGTCTACGAGAGCTTGGTACAAGACTTTAAGCTGTAGGGTTGAGATTTATTACCTGAGGTTCACTAAATATTTGTCCATCTACTTGATTTGTCATCAATTCATTATCTCTATTGCAAGAAGAAGGTTCCTGTGGGTCATGGAATGTAACATATTTGTGAGGCATGGCATTGTCACTTTGTTGATTTGCAATTGCTTGTGCTTTCATTTCATTTTGTGACTCTATGTATTGTTGAAGATAACTTTGCTTCTCTACACTTTCATCATTACCTGGAAGCATTTTTACTTCTTCTTCAACTAAGCTAAGAGCATTAAGTTCTGCACTAGCAACAGCTAAATCTCTCTCTTTCTTTTTCTTTGAGAACATTGCTTCTGCCTCTGCTTTTGTCTTAGCTAACATAACTTCTGCCTCTGCTTTTGTCTTAGCTAACATAACTTCTGCCTCTGCTAAGCTATCATGATATTCCATTTCCTTTCTAAGTCTGGCTACCTTTGCTGCTACTTCTTGCTTTCTTTGTGCTGCTGATGAACGTGATGAAGTAGATGAGACTCTAGAATGCCTAGACCGTTTGCTAGAACAAATTGATCCTCTGTCATTCTTTAACTCTTTTCTTTTACATTCTATACTTTCTAATATTTCATGGTGAACTTGTTGATTGTGTTCCAGCTCTTCATTTAGCTCCTCTGACCTTTCTGGCTCTAGTTCCACCAGCTTTGTGTATTCCACATAATACTGATGAAATGCCTCTATTACTTCACTTGACATGGGCTCTAATTCAAAGGGGCTAATTACAATTTTTAATCCTTTCTTAATTTTGCTGGTAACACTGCTCCATTTACGCTTACAGGACTCTGCTCTTCCTTTGGTTACACTGACTTGATATTCTCTTCCTTTATCGGTTGGCACTCGCTCCCTGACACTAACTTCTTCAATACAAGTTTGATCCCTGTCCACTTGCTCACCCTCACCTTCCCTAAGGCCATCTACGGCATTAATTTCCTCAGTATCAGACATATCTAACAACTTAATTGTATCAATACTGAGACACTGAAAGAGCAATTTAAAATTACCACTCTTAATACTAGCTAATTGTGGGTAATTTTCACTTAGGCTACTCAATTCAGTGCACATACATACTATTATACTTTCTTGCCTGTGACCATGGGTTCTACAAAATGGTGGCGAGGCACAGTGGGTAGAAGGGAGTGGTTGTCGTCAAGGGTAGAGCTGACCCCGGGGCCTCAGAGGTCAACCTTTAGGCTTATGTCAGTGTCCCCTCGTCCTGTGACTCACTCTTGCTGCGGTTTCACATGGAGCCAATTTCTTGCTTGTAGGCTGAGTTCTTACTGTAGCCGCACCGGCTGGGCATCAATTGGCTCTCAGGTGATCTGTTTTACTGATCACACCCATCATCGTAGGGTCGAGGAAAGGCAGTTCTCTCTCTGACGTTTATTGATGAGGTAGGCATGACCGTAAGAACTGCAAACAAGTTCTCGGTCTCAATTTCTTACAAAATAACATTATACACTGATATTAAACACTTTCAACATATTACAATATTCATTAACAATACATGCAATTGACTTAGCACTATGACAATCAGTTTTAACTACAAAATTAAAGTATTTACCTTGGTCACCATCCTGCCCGTCTTTGTCTGAGCGCGACTTGGCCGTGAGTGATGCCCGCAGGCCACTAGCAGGTTAACCCCACACTACCAACAAGTGAACATCGACTTCGGTGCTTAATATAGCATTAAATACTGATACTTACACATATTACACGTTTTCATGCGAACAGAAAACTATTGAACATTTCACTTATAAATGCCGAGGAATAATGCCGTGAGGTACATACGCTTTACATACAGTAACAGTAGTATAAATACTAAATAATACTGGCCCCAACACACTCCCCTGGGGAACACCTTTGTTGAACTGACAATGCTCAGAAAAGGAGTTCCCCACTTGAACACAAAAGCTCCTATTTACAAGGTAGCTCCTCAGGTACTACAGTGCACGTCCTCTAACTACTATAATTTGCAGATTTTCTAACAGTAAATCATGCACTACAGTATCAAAGGCAGCACTTAAATCTAATAATATTAAAACACCACATTTTCCCTCATCCATCATACACAGAGGATCATTAGTGATGCTACACAAGGCTGTTTCAGTTGAGTGTAGTTTCCTATATGCAGACTGATTGTCAGGCAATACATGAATAATAGATAAATAATCCATTAGCTGAACATGAATTACACTTTCTATAACTTTTAATAGGAATGATAGGTTAGAAACTGGTCAGTATGAGGAAAGGGACTGGCGATCAAGTTTACTCTTTAGAATTGGTTTAACAATAGCAAGTTTCTCACTTTCTGGAAAGACACATTCACTTATGTTTAAATTGACAGTTTTTAAGAGTACACTTGTGAGTTTCAAGAAATCTTCCTCATTGGTTACATCTGACATAGGAAATGGATCTCGAACACAATATGTCTTTTTAACGTTTTCAGCAAAGCTTGTAGCATATCTATACTGACCTCACTAAAGGAGACCAGACCAACATAGGGTGTGTCAGGCATATATGTGACATGGTGAACCTGTTCTGCCTCTTCAAGGCTACTAACAATATTTCTGATTTTTTTCATCAAAATTCCTCATGAAATTATTTGCCAGGTCCACATCTGAGAGCTTCTTAGCACTCTTCTTACCAGTCAGGTTGTCAAGAACAGAGTACAGTTTCCTAGCATCAGTACCTGCCTCAATAAGAACGGGATAGGAGAGAATGGCCATAAAGAATGGAGGAATGGCATGGACACTAAAAGCACTCTAAGATGGTATAGAAACAAAGGAAAAATAGAGAGAGAAGAGTGGCAAATTATTGTTTAAAGCAAGAAGTGGAACACTAGAATCAAATTGTAAGAACAGAGACATAATAGAACAAGACAAGCTATGTAGAGAAAAAGAAACAATTGAACATTTCACTGTAGAGCGTGATATGTACAGGCACCAACAAGAAGAGTTAGACAGCAAAGTGGCAGGAGTTATAGGTCGAGAGGAATGGGAAAAAAGGAAAAAAGAAGACAGGGGAATTACAACAGTACTAGGACTAACAACATAAAAATAGGGAAATAGTGAGCCACATGAAAATATTTCTGACTGAGTGCTGGACAATAAGAAATAATTATGCAGGGGTATAGGTGAAGAAGAGATTCAAAGCGTTACAGGTCCAAAGCAGAAGGCACAACAAGGGCCATCACAACAACAGCAGCAATAGGCAGCTCCCTATTTATTTTTGGTGTTTAGGGCAGTATCTGGCCCTATTTTAGCTTTATCCACTCGAAAACTCCGCTTTCTCACAGGTCCCCAACATTATAGAGTGCAGACGAATAGAAAAATAAGAAATAACCGCGCAACATGATTACCTTATTATTATTATTATTATTATTATTATTATTATTATTATTATTATTATTATTATTACTATTATTATTATTATTATTATTATTATTATTATTATTAATAATATTATTATTTTCATTATTATTATTATTATTATTATTATTATTATTATTATTATTATTATTACTATTCTTCTTCTTCTTCTTCTTCTTCTTCTTCTTATTATTATTATTATTATTATTATTATTATTATTATTATTATTATTATTATTATTATTATCATTATTATTACTAATACTATTATTATTATTATTATGTAGAATCCTGACCAAGGGACCGTCCCGGGAGCACGAGTGTCCTCCCCTCACCGCGCCAGTCGTGGTTTTGAAGTTCTTGGAAGCTCGCGATGAATACCAGGGAGAGGTATTATTTGGAATACAGAAACGATAACACGAGAGAGAGGCGTATCATCTCTCTGAAAGACAATGAGGTCAGTGCCAACCGCGTGATGAGCGTTGCATGTGTACAGTAAAGCATTCTGGATCTAATGGGTGGTGATCAGCACATTGTTTACTTAATGACATTGAACCAGTCATTTGTAGGACTGAACCAGTCATTTGTAGGACCTCATTGCATGTTATTTTAACTGGAGTGCCTTTCGTGTTTGGGCCACCTGCTGCCTAGGGACACATGAGTCCTTGTGTAAGGTGGTACCATCAGGTGAGAACTATGTATAGCAGGTACTACGCCTTAGGGATTGCTTACCTTGGTGATTTGCTTACGTGTTTAAAAGGCAAGAGTCAAGGCACAAAAAGGGGGGAGGGGCGCATCTCAGCCATAATATTGCTTACTTAGAGTAGAACTATTGTACAGGGCGCAATATGGAAATAATATTAACATTTTCACCTGACGAATAGGATAGGTCATCTTAGATTTCATTTTAGGTTTATTAAGTTCATTGATTTTTTTAACTGATTTCCTCATTGTGTAGATCAGGATTTGAAAAAGAAAAAAAAAATACTATTTCATCTATAAATAAGTAACCTTAAAACTAGTAAGTTAAGGTTATTCCAACAATTCCTTTCATTTGTGGAAAAGTGGGGTCTTGAGCTGATTGGGACTGCATCCTTTCTATCATGAACTTTTACACACTCCCAACCATTCTATCACAACTTCTTATGGACTCTGAAATCATTCTTGAAACATGAAAAGAATTTACTTTTACTGAAGTTACAAGACAGGCATTGTGTGCTTGATATTACTGTGTTGGATAACACACACACACACACATACACATGATGGCTGTCTTGCGACATAAAAGTGATCATATCTCTTGCCTGGAGTGAAAGAGAGAGGACGCACACACACACACACACACACACACACACACACACACACACACACACACACACACACACACACACACACACACACACACACACACACACATACACTACCTTTAGGATTAATGTTAAGTATTTCCCCACCCCCTCTGTACATTTTCAGTTTGTTAACTGCCTAAATAATAAACCATTTATTATTATTATTTATTATTTTACACACACACACACACACACACACACACACACACACACACACACACACACACACACACACACACTCACAATGTAAAAGTGATTATATCTCTTGCCTGCAGAGAGAGAGAGAGAGAGAGAGAGAGAGAGAGAGAGAGAGAGAGAGAGAGAGAGAGCCACCCAGCATTGCAGTATCCTTGCTCATCCAACATGGTAACACTGCAACAGAAATGCATAACTTGAAACTCACACCAGTAGGACATAGGCACAGCCAGTCTGGGACCCCACTTTTCCATAAGTGCCTTCCCTATATGAGTGCATATCTCCCTGTCTCAAACTGGTTGTATTGCTTTTAATTATTTTGTTACCATTTTTATTGAATTGAATTAATCTTTTCTATTCTATTCTGTCCTATTCTATTTGTTTTATTGATGTATTATTTACTTATTTATCTTTAATTCATTTATTTTATTTACCATATTTCCCTGCCATATAAGATGTAACTATAATTTGGCAGGAGATATTTAGAAAAAAAAAAAAAGATAAAATAAGCCCCACTCTTCCCAGAAGATCATAGCCCACCTCTCAATCAGGCTTTGGTCCAAGTTGCAGCACAAACCAACACAGAAGATCAGTAAATATCATAACTGTCGCTAAAAAGTTGACTATGATACTACCTTATGTTGCTTTCTGCCTTTTTCTATGTTTAAAATGTTCCACTATTGGCTGAAGAGTTCCATTGCTCCTAGCCTGAGTAGCTGTCAACTTGAAATGATAAACAAAGGACTCCCTATTCATGTTAAGGTTGCTTGTGCAGCTGTGTTTCGTAGTAAGTGTATGAAGCATAACTACCTAAGGTCACTTTCTTCATACAGATTAAGGCTATGATTTGAGCATAAAGCTATTCATTACCTTAATAAATTTAACATGAATTTTATTCACATAAGGTAAGGCCATTGAGTGATGTGCTTCAAAGTTACAGCAATCGGCTTTTATGTTTTAGCATTATTTGGTTTGTAATCGTTATCTAGTAATTTTTAGCACTATTTCGATTTGTAATCATTGTCTATAATAATATCATTCTGGGGTCAAACAGTGGTATTCAGGTGTTATTCTAGTACCGATGACCATAACCCATAGGTTTACCCAAACCCATTGGGGTATAAGATGCAGGATGATTTTTTTTTTTTTTTTTTTTTTTTGGGGGGGGGGGCGAGGCATTATATATGGCAAAAAATACAGTATTTTATTTATTTAATGTTTTTTATTTATTTATTTATTATTTATTTATTTATTTATTTATTTATTTATTTTATTTTTATTTATTCATTTATTTTATTTTATTATATTATATTATTATTATTATTATTATTATTATTATTATTATTATTATTATTATTATTATTATTTTATTTTATTTTATTTATTTATTTTTGTTTATTTATTTATTTATTATTATTCTTTTTTTTTTTTGTGTGTGTGTGTGGGTGTGTGGGTATGTGTAAGGGGGGCAAGGCCAAGCCAAATAAAATTGAAGGAAAAAAAAAATGGAAATACAGTAAAAGCATCATATATTTGCTGATATAAAGTTGAAAGTTAAATTTATAGGTGAGATATATATATATATATATATATATATATATATATATATATATATATATATATATATATATATATATATATATATACAGTAAAATCCCTCTTATCTGGCATTCGAGTATCCGGCAGCTTCAAGTATCCGGCACATTTTTCCCGGAGCCTTAAAATCAATAAAAAATCAATGTGTACTCATAAAATTGATTGAAATTCCTGTGCGAGGCATACTTTGTCCCCTCGCCACCAGAGCGCACTGCTTTGCGCCATCCGCAGCCCACTGCACTGTGTTTACTCAGTGACTCAGTGTGCACTGTTTATCGCCTGATGCCTTCATCATGCCTAAAGTTGTAGAAAAGAGGAAGCATGTTGTGCTTACACTTAAGCAGCTGATCAGATCAGCTGCTGATTAAGATCAGCTGATCTTTGTTATGGTAAGATGCGTGAGTGTAGGGTGGTGATTGTGGACATAATTTCACTTCTATTCAAGTATCCGGCAATATTCAAGTATCCGACATGTCGGCGGTCCCGTTGATACCGGATAAGAAGGATTTTACTGTATATATATATATATATATATATATATATATATATATATATATATATATATATATATATATATATATATATATATATATATATATATATATATATATATATATATATATATATATATATATATATATATATATATATATATATATATATATATATATATATATATGGGATAATTTGGATAAATTTTCTGTTTGTTTTGGTAGTAATATTGAAAGAATGAGAAGAAACAGTTTATTTGTGGAATACATTCAGCTAAATGTGCTCTTCTGTTCATGTAAAAACCATCCAAAAATTTTTTCATCTTTATGAGTAACAAGGGCAAGAATTGCAATCTGAATTATCCCACACTTTGGGATAATTCAGATCCCACATACAATAACTGCAAATCAAATTCTAGTAATCACATAACACATATCATAATGATAGTTTATGTATTACTAAGGTAGACAAAGGTAAACAAAATTAATTAATTAATTAATTTATTTATTTATTTATTTATTTATTATTCATTTGTTTATTTATTTATTTTTTTTTATTTTATTTATTTTATTTTATTTGTTTATTTATTTATTTATTTATTTATTTATTTATTTATTTATTTATTTTTGCAAAGCAGATGTGATTCTATATCTCACTGCAAAATCAGGCTATCAAAGTCTTCTTTGAAAATAATCCTTCCTTCAATCAACTCTGTCTTAGGAAGAATTCTTATAATGTCACACTCAGGGGTCTTATATATATCGGGAACATCAGGTTCCCAGAAAAATACCAGGTTTGTTCTGCCAACATGGTTCACCTTCTGGAAGTACTGCATGTCCCAGTGTGTCATTTTCTTAGATTTCACTTGGTTCATTAGTTTGCCAACATAGCAAAAGTCCTTTCCTTTGTTAGTAGGTTTGAATTTTAACACCACACTTAAAGTTTGTGATGTGTATAGTACTTCATTGGGTCAGTTCCACAGTTGCCCTTTTTCACTTACTAGCTAGCCAAAAAAAAGCCACTGGAGCTGTGATTCAGTTCCACAGTCACCTTTGACCACTGCTTTTCTCTTATGGGAGTACCAGACTTTGGAACTTTGGAGAGGAGTTTTTTGGGGAGGAGTAGGGCTGCCCATTCCATAATAAATTTCCAAATTACTGTATTAAATTAACATTATTTGCCGTAATATGGTCTGAAAAGCATATGCATTTTTTATTTATTTATTTTTTATGAAAGAAATGACCACTACATATGTAATAACAACTGTCAAACTTTTTTATGAAGTATTTACATTTGCAACAAGATCGAAAGCGCACGCTGACAACAAACATCACAGCTTCTCCTATTTCTTGCAAGTTTCTTCACTTTTCTGGCTGTTTTTGGTAGGTGCCTAATTGTTCTCTCTGTTTCAATATTTGAGGGTGCAG